>NW_028141294.1:0-77500 GCF_030444845.1 Prenolepis imparis
AAGCAGTGGTATCAACGCAGAGTAGTGGTATCAACGCAGAGTACTGCCCTTCGGGGCGCTCTCTCTTTTGCAATGACTTTTTGTCAGGGGCCGTTTTGCTTGACTCTTCTTGCCTACTCTGCCTGCCTGTATGTAAGCTGCACTTTTCTCTTATCTAATTATCTAAACTTGAAGGATCTCAGCTGAAGGATCAAAACTTGCTTGTCACGATCGTCGGCCCCTCGAGGGGGCGCATGCGCGATGGAGACGCGGGCAGGTATCATTGGGAGTGTTAAGACTAGAGGTGCCGCTGGTGAGGACGGAAAGGGAGACGACAGTGGCGCGGAGTCAAGGGGATCCAACGACAGCGGTGCGGCGAAGAGGGGATTGGTGAAGCGACCGTCTAGTTCCAAACTAGCCAATACGCCAATGAGTGCTACTAACACGGACAGGATCAACGCACTCAATGGCATGGTCAATAGGCACTGCGACGAGATCTTTAAAATCTTGTTTGTGAGCAGAGAATCGATGGAAAGGAAAACAACAATTGAATCTGCCTTTCGAGCGTGTAGAGATGCCTTCAGGGAGGTTGCTGTCACCCTGGTTAACCTGCTTAGTGACAGAGCTTCTAAACCACATACTGATGCAAAAAATCTGAAAAGAGTCGTCGAGGATGTACTGACTGATCTTACGGACCGCAATATTATTTCAAGTCCTAATGATGCGAACTTTGTCTCAAATAAAAGGCGCTCTTATGCTGAAACCATCTGTTCTGCAGAATCAACAGTCTGTGTCCCTCGCGGTCCAATGGTAGAGCTAACTAATTATAAGACTACTAGCTTTCTAGTGATGCCGAATGAGGAAAATGTATCTAAGTTCACTTCATCTGCTCAGACTAGAGATGCTCTGTATAAGGCATTAAAGCCTGCAGAATGCGATTTACGAGTTGAGAAAATCATTTGCTCGCAATAACGGCTTTAAAGTAACTGCTCGAGCACCTGACATCGACAAAATTAAAGCATGTGCAAGGCTAGCGGAAACAGGACTAAAGATTAGTGAAGACATTAAATCATTACCAAGATTAATAATTCATGGAATACCTGCTGACATGGGCCCTAAGAACATAAAGAGAGATCTTATGGCACAAAATTTAAATGGCTTCCACAAAGATGATGTCAAGGTTATTTACATCTATCCTTTGAAGCAAAATAGGAGTACGATGGGTTGTGTGATAGAGGTCTCGCCGGCGGTTCGCAGAACTCTCTTTAATCGCGGCCGTATCTTTTTACATTTCTCGGCATGTAACTTCGCTGATCATGTCCGAGTACTACAATGTTTTAGATGTCTTGCCTTTGGACATCTTGCGAGGGACTGCAAAGCTACGCCTTCGTGCGGCCACTGCTCTGAGCCACATGAGTCCAAAGATTGTGAGAAAAAAGAACAGCCACCAAAATGTTGTAATTGTCGAGGGCAGAACGGTGCTGCCACATCAGATATTGCGCATTCAGCACTGGACGCAACTAAATGTCCAATTCTTGGCAAGAAAATCAAGGACAAGATTGCCAACACCAACTATGGCTAATTCTGACATCACAGCGGAGAACCTAAGAATATGTCACGTCAACTGTCAGTCTCTACTGGCACATTTTGATAAGTTTTGTGACTTTTTTAGTAATTCTGGCTATCACATCATTTGCATGTCGGAGACGTGGCTGAGATCCAGTGTGCACGATCAAATGGCTCATCTGCCGGGTTACACGTTGTTCAGATGCGACAGACAGGGTAGAGTTGGGGGTGGTGTAGGTCTTTACATAATAGACACTCTAGATCCCACTGTTCTAAGGCATTCAGAAAGCTCAGGTGAGAGTGAACCGGAATACATCATCATTGAGGGGCGTCTGCAGGGCTCCGCTCGCATACTCTTGGCTACTATATACCGGCCGCCGAATGTGGGTCGTCTTCAGGATTTCTTCGACCTCTTTATGGAACTTCAGGCCAACTATATGCACGCTGTAATAATGGGTGACTTTAATGCTGACATGAATGTGAATACTTATGATAGCCAGCAAATCAACTCCTTCGTCTCCTCGTCCAGTCTTTTTCTGGTACCTTACCAGCCCACCCATAATTTGCAGCACTCCAGTACATTAATCAACCTCTGTATTGTTGATGATTCGGCCAAGGTAAAGAGCTACGGTCAGAGGGACGTCTCTTTCTTGTCGGCTCACGATCTCATACACATCACCTACAACATCAAATTACAAAGACGTGTCAGCAGATTAGTGACCTGCAGGGACTTCAGGTACTTCAACGAAGAACTCTTTCGCCAGGACATCTTGAACGTGGATTGGTCCGATCTCTTTGCCTCTAATAACATCAATGAAAAAATCGAGATCTTTAACTCTCAACTGCTGCAATACTATGACAGGCATGCACCACAGAAGAAAATTCGTTATCAACATCTACCTGCACCGTGGCTTACCAGTGAGATAAGGAATGCCATGAGGGCTAGAGATCTTGCTAGAAGAGTTTGGAGAAGAAGTAGAAACGACACGCATTACAACACTTACAAAACAAAGCGCAATGCAGCTCAGAGCCTGATACGATCGGCTAAAAGTGCATACCACCTGGAGATTTTTAGTAATGCGAGAGATGCTGCGACTGTCTGGAGCAAGCTCAGACACCTCGGACTTGTCAAATCCAAAGCCAACACTCAGAAACTAGCTTGCAACATAGATGAACTCAATATGTTTTTCACTACCATGCCTGATGGTCCTGCTGACAACGACTTTTCGGATGAGAGTGCATCTGATTGTGAGCTACACGACACCCAGGTGAGTGACTTTGATGACAGCAAACTATACTGGGGTCATGTTTCAGTGTTGGCCATTCGGAGGGCCCTACATAAAGCAGGGTCAAACGCTACAGGCAATGACGGAGTGTCACCAGCTCTTATCAAGACTGCGCTGCCATGCATCATGCCTGTTTTGGAGCATCTATTTAACTTTTCGCTCATGCACAGAATCTTCCCGGAATCGTGGAAGACAGCCATCGTCTGTCCGATTCCCAAGATCAAAAACCCAAAGGAGGTGCAGCACTATAGACCGATCTCGATTCTACCAGCCTTGTCCAAAGCGCTGGAGAGAGTCGCCCACGAGCAACTGTGTCAATATCTTACGGATCGAGATCTTTTAAACCTTTTAAATCCTTGCCAGTTCGCCTACCGTGAGCACCATTCAACGCAGACGTGCCTCATCAGGATGCTGGATGAAGCTAGGCAGGCCGCCGATAATAGAATGGTCACTATCTCGGTCTTTTTCGATCTCTCAAAGGCCTTTGATCGTGTACAACACCTCACTCTTATCAACAAGCTGAGAGGTTTTAATTTCTCACAGGGCGTGCTAACCTGGATCTACACATATCTTACTGGGAGATCCCAGGTGGTACGAGAAAATGGAAGTGGGCGAATGTCTTCAAGGATGACTACACTAATGGGCGTTCCTCAGGGCTCAGTGGTGGGTCCATTGTTGTTCTCATTATACCTGACTGATCTTGGGGGAGTCTTGAGATATTGTCACTATAGCATCTATGCCGACGACGTGCAAATTTATTACCATTGCAAACCTGCGGACCTGGAGACAGGAATACAAAGAGTTAATGAAGATGTCGATGCCATTCTCGAGTGGGCGGTCTCTAATAAGCTGCTTCTGAATGCTGGCAAAACACAGTCTATTATAATGGGAACGTCGAGATACATCAATGCAATAGACGCTGCAACTCCGCGCATCACGGTTGCTGATGCAACAATAGAGTATTCAACTCACATCAAATATCTGGGTGTGTGGATCTCGAATAATTTGTCCTGGGATCGTCAGGTCATCAATACAGTAGGCAAGGTCCCCTCTACGTTATACAGACTTAAGCTGTGTTCGCACTTATTACCTGAGGCTCTAAAAACTCTCCCCCGTTGTCCGCCACCTTGGCGTGGTGGGGGAGCTCACCCTTCGCAAGGGGATAGCCTTGCGAGGGGTGCTAAGAGCGGACAGTGCCTCGTATTGAGAGGCACACTTGCCCCCGGTTTCTGGGGGTTGCCCCTGGTCTCTGGGGGCTCCTCCTCCTTGACGGGGAGAGTCTTCTCCCAGTCGTGAGGGAGGGGGCTCACTTTCCCGTAAGAGCCTCGGCTCGTAGGTGGTAAGGGATGGCGACCCAGAATTCAAACGCCCGGTGGCATGGCACCGTTAGGGGAGGACATTGCACGGCGCCTGTAGCGCTGTCCTCCCTCCATGCAGTCTGCGGCCTCGGCCGCCGGGGTTCTGTCTCGTGTCTCTGGGGGGGTGTTTTCGGGGTTTATTTCCGGGGGTGTCCCCCCGGGGTCTCGGGGTGGGTTTTTCGGCGGCGGGGGCCGCAGGGGGAGGGGACCAGCCGTGACTACCCGAGGGGCTTTGCCCGGAGGGTTTACCCGAGGGGCATTGCCCGGAGGGAGTCACGGCGGTCAGTCGCCGGGGCCGCTCGGACGTTTCCGAGGCGGGGCCCGGCGACGAGTAGGAGCCTCAGGGTGCTGGTCGATGGGATCGCCCTCGTCCCGGCCCCCTGGGGTTGGCCGATCCCGGGCCACTCGGACGTATTCCGAGGTAGGGCCGGGACGGCGGAGAAGGCCACGCGTGATTATCCGAGGGGCTTTGCCCGGAGGGGTTACCCAAGGGGCATTGCCCGGAGGGTGCCACGCGGGTCTGCCGCTGGGGCCGCTCGGACGTTATTCCGAGGCGGGGCCCAGCGGCGAGAGTACGTACTCCTGGCCGGTCGGGACCGTTTCCCCTTCCGAACCGTCCGGCCGGAAGAGGTGTGTCCCTTTCGCCGGCAGTTTAACCGGGGGGGGGACAGCTGGTCGCCACGGCGTGCAGGGCAGGGCCGGGGAGCGGCGACCCTGTCCAAAGCGTCCGTGGGGCCCCCGGGTGGCGCCACCCGCTGCGGTGCCCACACAGTCGGAGGTGTGGGACCCCTGAAACCCCATGGAGGAGTCAAACCCCTCATGGGGGAGTAAGGGGCTCGGGGCCTGGCCGGGGTGTGGTATCCCCCCGGCCTATGGCGTATGTCCCCTCCCCGGGGGAACTTGGGGCCCGGCCATGGGGTGTGGCCGGTCATGTTTCGGGGCACCCCTTGGCCGGTGGGGGTACACCCTGGGGGACGGAGCCGCAGCGGGATCGTGGGATTAAGCGAAATGGAGAATACTAACATACAGAACGTAAGTCGGGAGGCAAAAGAGACGGCGATAAACGCCATCGGGAAGGAGGAGGGTACAACGACATCTGCCCGACCAGGGCTGAGGTCAACAAAGCCTAAGGTGACACGGATACAGGAGGTCTCGGTCATATTGGAGGACTATCTGGGCCGCTCCAAACATGCGACGACGAGTCGCCCGCCCAGCGTGGAGGTACCGGATAAAAGCCCACCGCTATCCACAAGCGGGAACATGGAGGCGAAAGGGGCCAGCCTGGGGGGTGCGGAGACGTCGGCAGATGAGGAAGTCGATATCATGGACATTCTGGTGGAGCCCAACTCAAAAAAGAAGAAGATAGAGATGGAGCCTAACCCAAAAAAGAGGAAGAAGGGAAAGGGACACCCTGCTAAGACGGGCGCTTTTTACGCTCTCCAAGCCAGGAAGGCTGAGGAAGCTAAGAGGAGGGAGGAGGAGCACAAGGCCGAAATGCTCGACCTCATCAAGCCTCTCCGCAACACTGCCGCGGGGGCAAGGATGGGACAACTGGTCGAGGAGACGATGGAGCAAATTAGGGACGCTCCAATTCCCGAGATATCGGCCGTTGGCATTGAAAAGGTGTTCGCGGTTAAGAAGGCGGCCCTTACGTCCAAGAACATGAAGGGCACGGTCGTGAAGGAACTGAAAGAGGCGGCATGCTTTCTCGAGGCTGCAGTCACGACACTGGCCAACAGGGCACAGCCCGTTGGAATAGAGAAGGAGGAAGGGGAGGCGGAGACCCTTCGCAAAAGGATCAGGTCTCTGCAGTCTGAAAACAGCAGATTGCAGAGGGAGGCGGCTCATGCCAGAACAACGCTCAAGGCATGGGCCGCCAAGGACTGCAGCTGCACCGGATGGGGCAATATTGCTCCAGCCGGAAATGAAGGTGCGGACGCAGGCAGGGGCGAGCCGCTGCTACCGAGAGGACCGACCCCTATGGAGGTCGACCTCCCGAGCACGCGGGCTCAGCCGCTCCCGCAGAGGCCCCCGATTATGGGGGTAAGGAAAGCCCTAGGGCAAGAGTACCCACGAGGCATCGAAAAAGATGAGGACAAGGATGCCTACGACGAGATGTCGGAGGGCATCCAAAGCCTCCTAAAGATAAGAGAGGAGTTTGTGCAAGGACTTAGGACCAGGAACGGAGCTCCCTCCCGCAAATAAGACGCGCCGGGGCGTGCAACACCCCAAAAACCCCGAAAGGGGTTAATAAGATTAAGCTCGCCGCCGGATCGCAGAGAAGGATCGCTGGGACGGACACTAAGCGTGTCGCTCCACCCAGGGCGGTGAAAGCAGCAACGAGTCAAGGCCCAAAAGGACCAAGTCCCGGAGCTGCCGCCGCACAAGGCAAGAGCGCGAAGCCCTTCCAGAAGGGTGGGGGAGCTAGCAAGGGGAAAACCCCGAGCAACCCCCTCCCCCAAAGAAGGACACCACGAGTGCCCCCCGACGCCCTCAGATCTCGGAAGCCCCCCCCTATACCGGCTCCCCATCCCCACCGCAGGCCGGCGCCCAGGATGATGCCTGGACGACGGTGGTGGGGAGAAGGGAGAAAAGGAAGTAGGGGGCCAAAGGGCAGCCAGAACGCCCGACACTAAACGCCCCCCGAGGAACGAGGAAAAGCGCCGCCAATGTCTCCCCCCCTCCAACAATGGAGGGAAAAAGGGGAGTGCCAAGGAGGCACTCAATAAGGGGAAAAGGAGGATACAAAGAACGGCGGCAGTCGTCCTTACATGCCCGGAGGGCAAGTACAAAGAGGTGGTGGACCTGGCGAGGTCGAAGATAAATGTCGCGGAGATGGGGATCACAGGAATGAGGGCCACCAGAGCCGTTACTGGTGGCCTAAAGTATGAGGTCTCAGGGGAGGGACGTAACGATAAGGCCGACGCGTTCGCGAGCCGGCTGAGGGACATCCTCTCCAATGTGGAGGGAGTGAGGGTCTCTCGGCCGGCACAGGTAGGAGAGCTGAGGGTCAGGGGGATCGACGACTCAGTCACCTCGGAGGAAATTCGCTCCGAGGTGGCCAGGGTTGGAGGCTGCGACCCCTCTGACATCAAAATGGGGAACGTCAAGTTCCAGGGGGGCGCAATGGGCACCGCATGGGTGCAATGCCCCCTAGCCGCTGCTAATAAGGTGGCCAAGGAGGGGCGACTCACCCTGGGGTGGGTCCGCGCGGCGGTCCAGTTGCTGGACGCGAGGCCCCTGCAGTGTTTCCGTTGTTTAGGAAAGGGACACGTCCAAGGGCAGTGCAGGAGCCAGGCCGACAGGCGCGGCCTCTGTTATAACTGCGGGGCCCTTGGACACTTGGCTCGGGACTGCGGAGGCCAGGCTAAGTGCCCCATCTGCGCAGACCTGGGCCTGCGGGCCGACCACAGGGTGGGTAGTGCCAAGTGCACTCCCCAAAACAAAGGGGCAACAAACCGTCCCCTCCACCAAAGGGAAAGAAGGGCAGTCCGCCCAAGGAGAACACCTCCCGGGCGGATTGCCCCAACGTAGCCATGCCTACAAAGGCGAAGGAGCAGCCGGCGGCTGCTCCAGAGAGAATGGAAGGTAGTGGAGGACACCAAGAGCGACAAGTAAGATGTCGTACGGTGTCATCCAAGCTAACCTCAACCACGCTCGCGGGGCACAAGACTTTTTCGTCCAGGCCCTTAGCGAGCGTGGTTGCGGTATGAGGATTGCGGCCGAGCCATACGCTCCGGGAGTGCCCAGTAGTCACCCCTGCTGGGCGCTCAACGCGGCTGGCTCGGTCGCGGTCCACTGGAGGTACGAGGAGGGTCGCCCCCCTCCAGCAAAGCAGGGGAGGGCGATGCATTTGTGGCGGTTGATTGGGGGCCCATCACAATGGTGGGGGTGTACATCCCCCCCAGCTGGGACCTTGCCAGATGTGAGGGAGCGCTGGACGATATAGCCGAATACGTCCGCGGGAGGCTCCCTCGTCCAGTGGTCCTGGCCGGGGACTTCAACGCGAAATCAACGCGTTGGGGTTCCCGAGCCACGGACCAGCGAGGCAGGGTCCTAGGGATGTGGGCCGCGGCACTCGACCTGTGTCTTTTTAACACAGGATCGAGGAGCACCTGTGTTCGGCCGCAGGGGGAATCAATCGTGGACCTAACGTGGTCCACGCCCTCTGCGGCTGACAAAATAAAAAACTGGCGGGTGTCGGATCAGGAGACCCTGTCCGATCACCTCTACATCGAATTTGATGTAGAGGTAACCCGCCAGCGGGTGCTCAGCCGTGGCAACGGGGGGGTTGATACCCGCCCCAAGAGATGGGCCCTCAAAAAGATGGACCCGGACAGGCTGATGGCGGCTGTCTCCTCAGCCACCTGGCCTGGCATACAGGTACCAGAGGAGGATGTGCCAGGGCAGGTTAACTGACTCCGGGGCCTAATGACGGATGCTTGTGATTTCGCCATGCCCCGGACCAGACCGTTGTCGCGCCGCGCGGCATATTGGTGGACGGAGGAGATAGCGGAACTCCACAGGACCTCCGTCCACGCAAGGCGCCGATTTGTGAGAGAAAGGAGGAGGCGCGACAACGAAGAGGAGACGGCAAACGCGCTGGAGGGATACCGAGAAGCAAGGAAGTCCCTCAGCGCGGCCATCAGAAAGTCTAAGGCCAAAGCGTGGGGCGAGCAGCTGCTCGCCCTGAACGCGGACCCCTGGGGGCGTCCATACAAGCTTGTTATGAACAAGCTAAAACCATGGGTGCCCCCCGCTACGGAAGCTATGGATCTCCAGCTCCTGGAAGAGACAATAGACAAGTTGTTTTCCACGACCCGGGCTCCTCCAATCCCGGAGGAGCCCATCGGATGGGACCAGGAGCTGGAGATCACGCAGCGTGAGATGGCCGGAGTATTCAAAAGATTAAGGGCCAGGGGAAATAAAGCCCCTGGCCCCGATGGAATACCCGGCCGGATCTGGGGGATGGTTGAAGGACTACTGTCCGGGTTCATGAGGCAGCTGTTTAACAGCTGCCTCAAAGAAGGGAAGTTTCCGGAGGAGTGGGGATCAGCACAGTTAGTGCTGATCCCCAAGGGAGGAGGACCGGAGGGCTCCCCTCCTGCGTACAGGCCAATATGCCTACTAGACGAGGCGGGAAAACTATTTGAAAGGATTATAGTGGACCGCCTCGTCGGGCATCTGTCCCGGGACGGAATGGACCTCCATGAGGAACAATATGGGTTCCGCGAGGGAAGATCTACCATCGACGCCATACGTCGGGTGCAGTCCCTCGCGGGGTCCCAGCTAGAAGAGGGCAGGGTGGTTGTCGCAATATCACTAGATATCGTTAATGCGTTCAACACCCTGCCCTGGGATAAGATCGGGGACGCGATGGTCCATCACCGCGTCCCCGGATACCTCATGGGGGTCATTCAAAATTATTTCACCAACAGGCAAATAATGTTCCGGGACAGGAACGGGACAACACGCAGGAGGGAAATGTTCTGTGGAGTCCCACAGGGATCGGTACTTGGCCCCATGTTGTGGGACCTCGCTGTGAACGACGTCCCCGTCCAGGTGGGGAAGGACTTGAAATATTTGGGTCTCTACCTGGACGGAACCTGAAGTTTCACCAGGCACTTTGACCGTCTGGCGGATAAAGTGGAAGGAGTAGCAGGCGCGCTGTGTCGCCTGCTGCCCAACTTAGGAGGGCCGGACGGTCGGCGCCGCCTGTATGCGGGCACCGTAAATTCGGTAGCCCTGTACAAGGCGCCGGTTTGGGCGGATGCGGCGGTGGCCACACAGAAAATTCGGGACGCGCTTAGGCGCGTCCAGAGGAAAGTGGCCATCCGCTGCATCCGCGGATATCGGACGGTGTCCCATGCGGCGGCAATCACCCTTGCTGGGATACCTCCCATGGAGCTCGCGGCGAAAATGTACGAAAAATCGTACTCGCGAGGGCGCGAGCTCCGTGGGAGGGATATCAAACTCTCAGCTGGGGTGAGAGACAAGGTGAGACTCTGGGCCCGGCGACGCATGATGGAGAGGTGGAAAAACTACCTCTCCAATGTGCCCCCAACGCACTCGGGGGCACGCGTAGTCGGGGCCGTGGGCCCGTTCTTAGAAGAATGGGTGGAGAGGGCCCACGGCGAAACGTCGTTCAGGTCTACACAGATACTCACAGGCCATGGGTGTTTTCGGGAGTATTTGTGTAGAATAGGAAGGGCGCGCACGGCAAGTTGCTACCACTGCGATGAGGAGGAGAACACGGCGCAACATACCCTCGAGCACTGTAGTGCGTTCGAGGGTGAGCGCCGTGTCCTAAAAGATAAGGTAGGAGATGATCTGTCGCTCTCCAGCATCGTCGAGGCGATTGCTGTTATGCTTGCGAAGGAGGTGGCGGAGAGAGAACGGGAGCAGGAGGAAAGACTCCGACAAAACGGAGGAGTTGGAGGAGGTGTGGGCGGACGCCCCCCAATGCCAAATCGAAGGCGAAGGAGGCGTCCGCCCAGATAAAGACCCAGTCCCCTATTAAGGGGGGCTGACCCGGCGGGAAGAGGAGAGAGGAGTTGGCCCTTAGGGGCGGAACAGTTGGGAGAGGGGCGCGGTACCCCCCTCGCCCGGCGCCATGAGTGGCCCGCATGGGCGGAGTGATAGTCCTAGGAGAAGGGCGGGGGCGGGTGTCGCCTGGCTGGCGGCCGCACGGCGTAAGCCCTGCGGCCGGGAGTCGGGCGGCATCCGCCCCCGCCCCTGCCGAGTCCCTCCCCCAGGGGAGGGGCCGGTGCCCCGGGCCGATGGTCGAATCCCGCAAAGGGAGGGAACCGTGGCCCGGGGGCACGGGGGGATCACAGGGGCTCAAAACGTAAACTGAGCCCCATTGCACGTGAACCCCCCCGGGAAGGGACGCGGCAGGCGCTCACCGGTGCCTTAGAACGCCGGTGGGAGGGCACCACTGCCTGCGGCGAGGGCTCCTCCCCTTCTGGGGGGAGCCCTCGGGTGAAGCGCTCTCGGAGCGGTGGCCGAATCTTCCGTCCCTTTAGGGAGGGAGAGGGAGCCCCGTTCCGGGAGCGGGGGGTGGCGGCTCGAGCGGGACACTCGAGCCGTGACCCCGCCCCCAAACTTTTTGGGAGGGCGCGGCGTGGGAGCGGTGCCCCCCTGCGCCGCAACCGGGATGGTCCGTAAGAACATTCGCGGGGGAGAGCATCTTCCTCTCGGGGAACCCTATTATGCTAGACTCCGTTGGCTCAAGATCGGAAGCAGAAGAGACTATCAGGTGCTATGCCTGCTATTTAGTATCCTGAGACACCAACAACCAAAACTCATTTACGAGCAACTCAAATGCAGACCTGCGACCACAAGTAGAGCTACAATGACAGCCGACGACCTGCTTTTGGTACCCCACAGTCGAATTGAATTCTACAAATGTTCCTTCAGACTGAGTGCGGCCAGGCTATGGAACAACCTCCCAAATCGGCTACGGGTTCTTGTAACTAGCGGCAAATTTAAACATGAGCTTAACGAATACCTATTAGGAATTCCCGCGGGTCAAAACCTGTCATAATCGACATTTTGGTCTTAGTTTGCTCATAATCTACTTCTATTCTTTAAACGAATTATTGCATTATTATATATATACCGGGTGTTAAATTTCAAACGTAACAGGTGGAATATCTCGTAAACAATGCATTTTAGAAAAAAATGTTACCTACAAAAGTTGTAGGGTTTCGAGGGGGACATAACATAGTAATATTCATATGACCTTGGGCGGCGTCTCCAAGATCAAGTGGAGGTAAGAATAAATTTTTTAAACGGAAACCTATATTTTTTATTATAACATCTTTTTCTACTAATTAACTTGAACAACTTTTATCTGAAGCATTTTTTTATTTACCTAATATTTTTTAAGATATTCAAGAAAAACTTGGTAATTCTTTCAACATGTTTTTCTATGTAAAAATTCTGTCTTTTTTATTTAAAGATTTATTAATAAAGCATTTTTTCTTTTCTGAATCTTTTCCTTCTGTCATTTGACTTTCAATCAGATGTATTGTAGTCGATCAGAAAAAACACATAACAGATAGACTGAGCACTCAGTGTGTTTACATTTTTTGTTGTATCGTCAGCGCTAATCCACGGACTTTCATATTTACGGAAGAAGATGGGAATGTGTAACTTTTTAAATCAGTTACAGTAGTGCGACTAATGTGGTCATTAGAGTAAATTGTGTTTCCATTTTCTATTCTTTTTTCACTTGCCGTTATGGTGCGTTATACTGATGTGGAATATCGTGACATGCTTTTAATTTATGGACATGCTTTTAATTTATGGACAAGAATTTTGTCGCGGGCGGAACATAACTATAATACTACTGAAAAGGAACTACTAGCCATAGTATGGGCAATAAAACATTTCAGGCCTTATCTGTATGGTACGAAATTCAAAATTATCACCGATCACAAACCATTAGTATGGTTATTTAATGTAACGGATCCTGGATCGCAAATGATGCGTTGGCGATTAAAACTTGAAGAATACGATTACGAGATTGTACACAAGGCAGGCAAAGCTAATAAAAACGCCGACGCACTCAGCCGATACGTAGGTGAAATTAATAAAATCGATGAAGAAGAAATTAATGACACAAAAACAGAGCGGAAATACACGGAAGAGGAGAAACGCCGCATACTATGAGTATCACGACGCTAGGAGGACATCAAGAGACAGAACGCACCATTAACAGAATCCGGTTACTACACAACTGGAAAGGACTGACTAAGGACGTAGAAAATTATGTAGCAAAATGTGAACTCTGCCAAAAAAATAAACTTTCGCGAAAAAACAAAGCACTGCTGGTAATAACAGACACCGCAAGCAAACCATTCGAAAAATGCGCTTTAGACATCGTAGGACCCCTAACGATCTCTGGTAATGGGAATAAATATGTACTTACCTTCCAAGATAATCTAACGAAATTTAGTAAAGCGATTCCGATAACTAACCAAGAAGCCGCAACAATTGCAAGGAAATTCGTAACAAAAATTATCTTCGAACATGATATCCCAGAAAAGGTCTTAACCGACCAGGGTACAAACTTCCTTAGCGAAATGTTCAAGGACGTCTGTAAATTACTAAAAATTGAGAAAATTCATACAACTGCATACCATCCAGAAAGCAACGGAGCCTTGGAACGATCACACCGTAGCAGAATACCTTCGCCACTACATTAATGCTGAACAAACAGACTGGGATGAATGGACATCATACGCGATGTTTGCATATAACACCACACCGCATACAGCCACGGGGTTCACGCCGTTCGAACTACTTTACGGGCATCAAGCGACCCTACCTACGGCATTATCGCAACCCCCGAAGCCGACATATACATACGATGACTACGCGCAAGAATTGAAAGAAAAATTACGCGCCGCCCAGCAAATCGCAAAGGAACACTTAAAAAACGAAAAGGTGAAAGCAAAGGACAACTACGACCAAAAGTCGAAGAATACCACGTTCAAGGTAGGAGAAAAAGTACTATTACACAACGAAACCGTCCGCAGGGGCCGATCCAAAAAAACTCGATGCATTATGGACCGGACCATACACAATCATCGACAAAATCTCCGATGTCAATTATAATATTAAAGTAGGACGAAAGATAATAAATACACATGCGAACCGTTTAAAAGCGTTCATAAAACATTAAGAAAGAAAAATTTCGGCACATCTATTTCCATTCCAGAGCGCTAATGGCATGGAAGATGCAGCCTACTACCGCAAGAAAAGACCTAGAAGAGGAATACGAGGTAGAACAATTTAATCGAGAGCCAGGGATATACTTCGAAAAAATCGGTTATCTACATCAAGTAGAATCCAACTGGAAGTTAATAATTAATATAGACCTAGGAACCTTAAATAAAAGATTCCACGATTTACAAAATTATATTGATCACGGACACCTCCTACACAAAATACAAAATAAAGAAAACTGCTAAATCCAAAAAACGATTATCGAAACGGAAAATGATAAATTAACACAACTCTTAAAACGAGTAAACACCATATACAGGACACCGACAAACAAACGAAGAGGACTACTCGACGGGATCGGGACACTAGCAAAAACACTCTTCGGAACCATGGATGCCAATGACGAAAAAGTCATTAAGGAACAACTACTCCTCTTACAAAATCAAGAGCAAACACTGCATCACACGATGAAAAATCAAGTAAAAATTTTAAACACAACAATTGCCCACATCGATAATCTGGAAAAAACAACACAATACAACGAACAACTACTACTCAATTTTACCACCAAAATCCAAAAACAGATGGCAAGTCAAGTACAACGAGAAGAAATACACGAATACTTCTCCATAATTAATGCCATAATAATGGATTTGATGAGAGACGCGGAAGACGTCATCGAACACTTAATGGCAGTAAAAACAGGAAAGATACATCCGAGGTTAATTTCGTTAGATCAAATCATAGAAAGTCTCAAGGAAGCCACGTCACAAGTGCCCCAAGGACTATTCTTCCCCTTCGGAATCTCCGAAGACAATTGGCTCACGATTGAAAAATTCGTAACAGTTAGCGCATATTTTAATAATCCTTACATACACACTATTTTGCGCTTCCCACTAATTTCGCATCCTAGATATAACATAGTGAAGGCTATCCCCCTACCGAATTATAGCCACGGGAATTTATTTACCTTCGCAGAAATAAACCAACCGATAGTAGCCATTGATAACGAAAATCAAAATTATCTAACAATAACGCAAAGTAATTTAGAAAAATGTATTAACGTAGACAATCACTATATATGCGAACAAAATGCGGCCCATCTATCACATAAACGACAATGCGATCTGCGAAATTCAAGCATACACACACACCCCCCCAGGGCAAAAGTTATGCGACACACGATATATACATTCCAATCATATCATATGGATTGAGCTGACTAACCAGCACTCATGTACTCCACACTTACCGAGCAGCCGATAACCATAAACTGCCAACACCATGAAGAATATAGGACAACCATCGCGGGGACAGGACGAATCACATTAGGCAACACTTGTAAATTAGTAACAGCCGACATGATTGTAAAAACTTCGGGAACCATAGACGGCACATATCTCCAAGCGTACTTACCGGAATATAATATCTCAAGGGTAAAAATCGAAATACCAGCGAACCTGAATACAATACAGTTAAAGAAAATAATTCAGAACCCTACCGAACTAAAAGATTTAAGCTCGAGACTACAAGATCTAACAGAAGATCTAGACAACGTCAGCGTCAACCCGTTTTTAAAGAAACAATTTATATATCCAATATCAGGTAGCACAGCCATTCTTATTATAAGCATAATAGCTATAATATTGTACCGAAGAAATAGAAGACAAAACCCACCACGTGAAGAATAGGGAAAAGAAAAACTCGATCCGTTTTCTTTTTTCCACGGGGGAAGGGTGTTGTAACCGTAAACACTATGACACAACTACGACCTAAAAACCCACAAAAGAGAATGCAGAATCAGCATTTCGAAAGATATAGTGCGCGCCTCGAAATCGAAAACGATTGCATACACGCGTTAAGACATCACGACACATTCGAGATCGCAAAACGCAGACGATGCAAAACCGATTGCATACATGCGACACATTAACCGAAAAACAAAACCTACTTTCGGGTAATATAAGCGCGCCTGATTAACTCCTCGGGGCCGTATTCCGAACCGAAGAAGACAAGTAATTACATATAATCTACTGCGAGGACGCGCTGCGATTCGATATACCAAAGAATTGTACACGTGAGTTGGAATAAACTCTTCTCTTGTGACCAAAGTGTTCTGTTTATCACCCTCGACACTCGGATTCCCAACTCCTAAGACGAACGGACCCCCCACAGTATCCTACAAATCCCGTTGTACCCTGAGAGGCACAACAAAATGTACAGGCGCAGGCGGTGCGAGCGCATATTCTGGTTGTACAGGCGCAGGCGGTGCAAGCGCATATCCTGGTTGTACCAGCGCATGCGGTGCGAGCGCAAATCCTGGTTGTACGGGCATAGGCACGTATTTACAACGCGCTTTATATTTGCGCTGTTTTTGTCTTTCCCGCTGCACCGCCCGTCGCAACGCATCATTTATACGCTTAAAAAAAATTTATTAGTAATTATATATATGTATATTAGTAATTGTGTGTGTGTGTTACATGCGACTTTTTTAAAAGTTGGAGACACACGCATGCACGCACGTATGCTATTCATAGATATATACAGGATGATTCATAAAATGACCGAATAAATTATTAGCGAAATTTGAAGACATAAAAAAATAATTTATATTGACATGTTCAATACAAAGAAGGACATCATATTGTAAAAACGATTATTTTATGAGTGGAGGCACTAAGGACATTTCAAAGTCAACTGTATTTTTTTTAATGAAATGCTATATTTTATATTTTATAGGATGATAGGCTTTATACAAGTTCATTGATATATTACATAAAAACATTCAAGGCCATAAATACATTGTAAAATAAAATTCAAATGCATGACTTGTATTTCAGGTCTTTAGAATAAATGTTCAAAGTTTTCTTTGAACTCAACGACACAGATAAATTCTGTGTGTTAAATGACCCACTACTCTTTATATATGAAGTATATGAAGTATTATTCATTCGAACAATTATATACATATATTAGTACGAGTTATTAGTGGTTCAGAATGCACAATGCTTTTGATGTATCCCTATAATAAATGTAATTTATCGGATCAGACGTAAAGAGCCATTTCGATCATTCGACCTTACTCTCATAGATTATTTTTTATAGGGCAATAACATTGTTAGCGAAATGAACAAACGCTTGGTTCTGGTAAATTTCAGATGCTTTACTGGTTTAAGTAATCTTACAATTCTTACGTGTCGCTGTATCTCTATCGAACTTGTCGCCATTACTAAATCGAAAAAAATGCATCATCCCGCGGATGGTAACTACCGACGCTAGCGCCTCTCGGCGGCATATCCCTTAAGTCTAGCGGTAACTTAAACTATTCTTCACAACTCGGCCCCCTTGAAAGATCTCTTTTAATACGATGTCGTCGAAAGCTTACAATTAGTAAAATTATTGTCTATTGGAAGCACGCAAACGCTATGGGCTGAGCGCTTGTATTGTCCTTGAGCAGTCTTTACTGTAACCTGTAACCACTCTGACTGCACCATCATCTCCAGGGTGCAAACTGATGATCCGTCCTATGTGCCATTGCAGAGGCGGTGTTTGTGTCTCCTTCAGAAGGACTAACATTCCTTCCTTTAGATTGTCGTCTCCTTTGACCCATTTATTTCTACGCTGTAGTTCAGTTAGATACTCGCGTTGCCAGCGGATCCAAAAGTTCTGTCGCACTCTTTGTAAGTGCTGCCAGCGGCTAAGGTGATTTTCTGATATGGCTGCGCAATCTCTCTCCACCGGCTGTAACAAAATATCTCCGACAAGGAAATGGGAAGGAGTTAAGACCGATAGAGGATCGCTGGAACAAAGAATCAAAGGTCTTGAATTAAGGACTGCTTCGATCCTAACAAGAAGTATAACATTCTTCGAATGTTAAAATGAGGCCCTTGGTTACTACGTTAAAGTGATATTTTGCCCGTTTCACGGCCGCCTCCCATAGACCTCCAAAATTTGGAGTTCTTGGGGAAATACAGCTCCAGTTTATTTTTTGTCTTGCCAACTGCATTCGTATAGCTTCTTCTTCTACCTTAAGAAATTTGTATATTTCCTTCAGCTCTCTTTTAGCGCCTACAAAATTAGTACCATTGTCTGAAAGGATATGTGAACAGATACCTCTTCGCCCCGTGAACCGATGTAGAGCTGCCAGGAAACATTCTGTCGTTAGGCTTGTAACCAATTCTATATGAACGGCCTTGGTATTAAAGCAAATGAATATAGCAATATATGCCTTAGAGATGTGGATCCGTCCTCGACGTCGACTTCCTCTTACTTGTATAGGACCTGCGTAATCTACTCCACAGATTGTGAACGGGCGCATGAATCCTGTAATTCGCTACTCTGGCAAGTCTCCCATCTTGACTCGTGTATCCCTTGTATGTAATCGAAAGCAATCTATATAGGAGCGAGTAATCTTTCGAGGGCATATCCCGTTTGGACACGTAACGATTGGACACTGCTCGATTGGACACGCATTATTGGACACGTTTTATTGGACACTGCTTGATTGGACACCGCTCGATTGGACACCGCACGATTGGACACTGCACGATTGGACACGCATATTGCACGATTGGACACAACAGGATTGGACACCCCACGATTGGACACCGCATGATTGGACACGGCACGATTGGACACCGCACGATTGGACATCGCATGATTGGACACGTTTTATTGGACACTGCTTGATTGGACACCGCTCGATTGGACACCGCACGATTGGACACTGCACGATTGGACACGCATATTGCACGATTGGACACAGCAGGATTGGACACCCCACGATTGGACACCGCATGATTGGACACGGCACGATTGGACACCGCACGATTGGACATCGCATGATTGGACATGTATGGATTTATTACACTTATTTTTACATAATGCAAATAATCGTCCAATGTTTTCAGTGCGAAACAAGGTCTATATCTACAAAATTCCACATGGGTTTGCAACTTTTCACGCGAAGCGACGTCCACCCCCATCACCCGGTGCTTTCAGTGCGAATCGAGATCTATCTTTGCAAAATTCCACATGGGTTTGCAACTTTCCACGCAAAGCGAGGTTCCACCCAGACCTATGTGTCTAGTTTTATGGTAGTGGAGCCCCCCGCAGGGGGGGGGTTAGGTGTCCACGCTTACACTTTTCCACGCGAAGCGAGGTTCCACATGGGTTTGCAACTTTTTATGCATGGCTAAAATTTTGTTTAGGTGGATTTTATTTTACTTACTTTTTAGATTCAATCAAGTAACGATTTATATTTTAATTGTTAGACCATATTATACGTAAAAATTAGTGTAATAAATTTGAACGTGTCCAATCGTGCGGTGTCCAATCGAGCGGTGTCCAATCGTGCGGTGTCCAATCGTGCAATATACGTGTCCAATCGTGCAGAGTCTAATCGTGCAGAGTCCAATTGTGCGGTGTCCAATCGAGCGGTGTCCAATAAAGCGTGTCCAATCGAGTGGTGTCCAATCGTTACGTGTCCAAACGGCGGTTACCCATCTTTCGAGCCTCCCGTCGTCCAAAAAGTAGCCAATATCTTTGTCTAATAGAAGACAATAGCTGTTCGATTCCGCAATGATGTAATTTGACATGTTCCGCCTTGAAGATCAAGCTCGTCACTCGATGTTTAGCAGGCAATATTATGGAATGTCTTGCTTCTTCTCGAATCTTCGCATGACGTAAGCGACCGCCCACACGCAATAATCCCTTTGAGTCCAAATACGCGTTAAATGCAATGAGCTTGCTGTTCCTTTTAAGAGGTCTGCCGTCTTGCAGACATTGAATCTCGTAAGAAAAGGTTTCTTGTTGAACCACCCAATAAACACGGATTGGTATAAAAAACGTATAAAAAATCATAGAACCATATGTATCGTACGGTGTAAAAACGTATCAGATAAACGTATATAATCGATGGACATGTCCTCAACCCATCCCATTTAATATACGTATTTAGAAACGTATTTATAAACGTATTTATAAATATATTTATAAACGTATTCGTGAATAAGTTTTTAAATATATTTATAAATACGTTTATAAATACGTTTATAAATACGTATATTTATATGTATTCACGTATACGTTTATAAATATATTTATAAATACGTTTATAAATACGTTTCTAAATACGTATATTAAATGGGATGGGTTGAGGACATGTCCACCGATTATATACATTTATCTGATATGTTTTTACATCGTACGATACGTATGGTTCTATGATTTTTTTATACGTTTTTTATACCAATCCGTGCTATAATTTTTTTATACGTTTCTTATACCAATTTGTGTTTATTTGGGGCTCTAGTTGATAATTGTTATTAACGCCATATTCGCTTTGTTTGTTGAAGTATAAAGAATCGGTCTTTCCAGAATTTTGCCCTATATAATATAAAATCCAGAAAATCTTGACTTCAATGTACGCAAGCTTTTAAATTCATCGTATATGCTATATAATACACAGTACATATTAATGTATTTTTAAAATAAATAGCTGATATATGTATATACATATAGATAAATAAATGAAAAACTACGAAAGTAAAAACTTATAATTCTTATAATTTATTATTATAAGAATATTATAAAATAGTATTCACACACACAATACAGAATAACTTTATAATAAATTATAATAAATCATAAAAATGATTATATAGGTTTCTTATTAAGTGGATTAAAAAAATACGTAATAAAAAGAATTATAGAAATAGTTAATTATAGTAATTATAATATTTAAAAAAAATTATAAGAATAGTTAATTAAGGTAATTATAAAAAATTAATTAGTTTTTTTAGTAATCATAGAATAGCTTAACCGATTATTTGCTAACTTTAACCAGTCTTTTACGGCTTTCAATAACCTTATGTCCTGTGGATGGGGGTCTATTTATCTCATTAAAGGCAAGTCTAGCACTTTCTAAAAGAAATAATAAATATATATTTATGTGTATAATTTTTACTCAATTAGGTAAAAAAGTATTAGTAAAAAGTTAATAATAATATTAATATTTTATATATTATATGTTATATGTACCATAAATAACGTCCATGATCTTTTTCTCTTTAAAGGCTATCTTTTTCCGTCCAGCCCAATTAAAATGTGTTGCTAATTCGTTAGTTAATAGAAATATGCTCATTACACAGCAACGTTGATTTTCACCACCGATTGATGCTAGTCTTTTGCGCTGTGATAAAAGAAAGAAATGTTTTATAATTCATAATATAAAATATTATATAAAACATGTGATGTATTATAAGAATCTTATTAATACGTATCTTAAAAGTTTCTAATACATTTATTATTTATGCTTACATAATAATTGAAGTTTTCTTCAACTGCTAGTAATTTCTCCATTTCCTCAAATTGTTCCATGGTTGAAAGAGGAAGTTTAGGTAATCCATCAGGTTTCGTCCATGTTGCCATTCCTGCTGAATTCATATGTCGCAGAACTGCATTCACTTTTGACTGAATTTGCTCATACGTAATCTCACTACTTTGTAAATATGATAGAACGACGCGCTGAAATTCCATTTCAGACAACGGTACAAAAGTCTTTGTGCTAGGAATCTTGATAAGAGAATGATGATTAGATGTCTGAGCAACAGATTGACTTTCCTGGTCTATATTATTTGCTTCCATGCTACTAGACAAAGTTTTTTCAATATTTTGACATTCAAGTCTTGCAGATGATTGTTTAACTATTCCACTAATAGATTAAATAGATTTAATGACAGGGCCAGCAGGTTTCTGTTGCAATAAGGATTGCATACTTGTTATAGATTTTAATTGATTTTGAAGCGGATTACTGCTAATTGTTCTTTGCAGCAAAAAACTTGCATCATCATTCTTTTCTTTCTTCATAAAGGTGCACTTTTTTATGTTATTTATTTTTTCAATATACGAATTGTTATTTTCATTTGAATTCGTATCACTTATTGAAAAATCGCCTGTATCATCAGTATCTGAAGACGGAGTCGGACTTTTTATAATTCTCTTTTGTTTCTTAGATGACATTTTCTGATCTTTTTGTTTCTTCTTACGTTTTGTAGTTGGCGTAGTACTCGATTCGCTATTTTCTAATTCATCATTTTTAAAGTCAACTAAATTCTTTTTTTCAATTATTTCTTTTTTTTTATTTATGTATTTATGTATATTTATATATTATTGAATTATCTGATGATGAAGTAATTTGTTCAATATAGTTATTCATAAACTGCTCAGCCACATCATAATTATCTAAAACATTCAAACAAATAAATATTAAAGTAGATTATTTGCAGATTTCTTTATGTCTAATAAATTTACATGTTTCAAAAATAAATTTTTATTTACCTTCTGTATGTAGAACAGTATGGACGTCAAATTTTTTCCATGACGATTCATAGACTGCATTAGATTTTACTAGTGCGTTAAATTTGACATCAGATTTGGTATTTGGCCAGTAACAAACTGAATTATTATCTGTTAACCAGATGAGAGGGACGACTGCACATTCCTTCTGAGTTCCATTTAAAAATTGCAACACTGCATAGACACTCATTGTAGCCAGGGGGATGTCTCGTTTTTTTCGCCTTATTCAATATCTTTTATGGTATATTGAGGAAATATATGCAAAATTAATATTTAAAAAATGCAACTGTAAATTATAATGTAAAAATTTATCAACTATTATTTAAATTTATTTATATTTATATTATAATAATTATCTCTATAAATTAAAATTTTTAATTCAGAAGAAATTCTCCACGCAATTAAAATAATTAAAGTATTTTTCTCACAGTCTATATATGTACATCTCTAAAATTTATGTTTAGGAATGCAGCTATCTATATGCACGTAAAGTACACGTGAAAAGTGCTACGTAATGTACATAAATCTGTAAAACTTTATTAAACCTTATTTATTTTCTTGTTGATGCTGAATTGGAAATACAGCATATCCATTTTTGAAAGGAAAAAGTAGGCATTTATGATTTATTTCTTCTACAAAGAATGTAATTGATAAGTCACAACCGTGCAGAAAAAATATTCCTAGTTTGGAAGATGGAATAAGAGTGTTATACAGATCATGCATATATTTAAACGGTGTTCCAACACATTTATAACGCCCATCTATGTAAATAATATGTTTAATTTCAACAATTCTATTAAAAACCGAAACAATATTGTTTGGTCTTTTTACAGAAAGTTTAAAACGATTAGTTATTAAAGTTAAGCATTTAAATGAGTTTTTATTTTGCGATTCACCAATAATTTGTTTTGGAATATATTTAAGTTTATTAATGGAACAATTTAAAGATGAAGAATCTAATTCTGTAATTCGATTTGCTATTTGTTGAAGTGGAAGCCTGGTACCACGAACTAATCTTTTTATTTTACCTAAATAATTTTCATATGGAAAGCAACTAAAACTTTCTAATGGGCCATACATTTCAACATCTTTGCAAATATGAAATAAAGAGTGTACATTATACTACGAAGCATGGACCATATATTTTTGCTGCTTGCTGTACAAATTTAATTATAGCTTGTTTTGCAATATGTAAATACGAAGCAATTAATGTTTTGCTGCATAATATTGTTACAGCTATATGTAGTAATAGGAGATGATTGTATCTTTTGCTGTCTAAATTATTATACATTACAATAGGAGAAAGATATATTATGAAGTTTCGGAATTCTACAGCTTTCCATCTTTTCACTTCTTTAAAACTACGAGGTTTTCTAGCGAATTCATTTGATATATATTTTTGTAATTGTTTCATCATACAATTCATATTAGCTAAATTTCCTTTTGATAATTTACATTTACGTGTTCCCTCTATCAAATAGTTTACTATAATTCGTCTTACAACACCTAAGTATATTAAGTGCATAGGATCTAAAGGGAATTGTGTCACTAATCCTATATCTTTGATTTTAAGTAAGGGAGATGTACCTTTAATATGTGTACAGTTAATAGTAGAAATTTGATTTAATGAAAAGTCACTATTTTTTCTATCTTCGTATTCTTTTTTTACCGGATAGTACAATTTTTTTTTTAAATGAAACTTAGAAAATTTATTTTGTCCTTTATTGAAAGTTTTGCTTTTTGCTACTATGCAACATTTTTCGCAACCATGCTTACTTGTATGTCCCATAATCATTTTTAACATTGCTCTCGCTGGAGCGTCACATATAAAATTTCTTATTTCTATTTTAAATACAGTGCCTTGGCATTCAAGATTATTTAATATTAGATAATTTATTTCTTCTATAAAATCTTCTAAAAATAATTCCAATGGATCAGGTTTTCCACTTCCACAAAATAAGCTTACCATACACGGCGAATCATCAATTAATACATCACTTCGTAATAATATAGGCCAAACCTCAATTGAACTACTTTTAAACAGTGGTAAATCATCAATGTTAAAATCTAATTGAATAACATTATCTATTAATGTTGTTTTAAAACCATGTTTTAATTTTTGTTTTAACTTTATTTCTATGCCAAAATAACACATGTCACCATTATTTAAACTTAATATTTTCATCTGTTTCGGAGTCTTTAAAAGAGATCTTGCAGTAAGCGGTAAATAATTATATGTCTGTTTCAACATTTGCAAAAGTTCATCGATTGCAAAGTGCGTGATATTATTTCTGAGAGCCCAATTACGTAAGTTATTTGTACTGAATATTGCACTTTTGATTTCATTACATTCAGAATAATTATTTTCGTTTAGATCATGCACAGGCGTATATCTTGTACTTATACATAAAGGATGAGTTTGTATGTTATCATCAGCAATACTAGTCGCAAGTATATCATCTTCATTTACAATAAATACATCATCGCTATTATTAACTATTTTCAAAATTCGATTCGTTTTCATTAATACTAGAAAGACCTAACATATTTTTATAGTTAATTTCATTATCAGATAATAGTTTTGTATCAATGAAATCTGATTTACACATAGAGTCTATCTTTGTAACAGTTTGAAATTTTTCATAATCTTTAGGATTTAATTGCGTGGAGACAAAAGAAATATCATTATTTTTTGAAATATTGCAACCAGCAAGTACTGCTTTTAATTTACGTTCAATTTTACGACGCAAATGTCGTTTACTAACAATTTCCTTTTCTAGAGGCATATCAAATGTAAATTATTTTCAAAGATTAAGAATAAAATTAAATTAAAAATTGCTTTTGTTACCAGATTTGTAAATTAAAATCTATTAATATGCATTATGCGTGAATTAACAAAGGTTTAATAAATCTGAAACATGAAAAAATATGTTGTTAGTTTTACATTGCATCATCATTACTAGTATTTTGAAAAATTATATAATATTACAGTAAAGACGCGAGTATACTAATATCAATTTACAATAGATTATATCAATATTCATAATGAAAACTCATTTATATTTGTCCAAATCTATCAAACATATTCTAAACATATTCTATAAAATATTAAATGTGATAAATGTGACGAAAAACGTAAGAGAACAACATATTTACATTATAACATTGCAGCATTATAATTTATAACAGAAATCCAACCTTTGTAAACCAAAAGTAAAATCAAATAATTATTAAAGGACAGCAGGCCACATTTTCTTCAGACCTACATTTATAGTTACAATTATTAACATACTTATCTATCTATAATTATTATCAATATTGTAATATAAATTAATTAAATTACAATTAAAAATTAAATAATATTCATTTTTA
Organism: Prenolepis imparis; assembly: GCF_030444845.1. Taxonomy (NCBI): domain Eukaryota; kingdom Metazoa; phylum Arthropoda; class Insecta; order Hymenoptera; family Formicidae; genus Prenolepis; species Prenolepis imparis. Next base: position 25,655 of record NW_028141294.1, read on the forward strand.
ATAATGGATAGCATATAATGTATTTTTTAATTCAATATCTTTATTTATTAGAATAAGTCTTTGAATAATCACAAAATTATTAATGCATTTATTAATTGAACATTATATTGTTTAAATAAATATTTGAAAAGTATAGTTTATTAGACTAGACAAAACATTCTCGTGAGCCAAAGGTTCGAGATCCTTGATTTATAATTTATAGTATTGTATTATATACGGTTGTAATAATATATTATTTTATTAAGTATACTTACATTTATACGTTTGTATTCAAATGATATAATAACTGTCTTAAACACACTTGTTGTTTCCTTGGACAAAAATGATTTACTTTTGTCAACAACACTACGTCTAACCTAATGTATATGATATTATAAATGTGACGAAAACAGTACAAGACTATTTTTTCTCGCTGGCTAACATATGTATACCTACCACTAATGTAATGTATTATAGCAATACGAGGCCTAATAAAAGCTTGATTGAAGTCAAGATTTCTATACAAAGAATACTGGAAAGATCTTTATGCCTCAACAAACAAAGCGATAATATGGCACTAACCTAACATTTATTAACAGCGGGAGGGCAAAGTGCGGGGCGAGCCTCGCTGCTTGGCGCGCTACTCACAATCAGTGCCGTAAATACGGCACACTTTGGCCCGGCGCAATTATTGTTAGCTTAAAAAATTAAGCGGGTGAAATAATCTCGACATTTTATTGTGATTAATATTAATATATGAATTTAATTGTTAATATTAATAAAGTTACTTTTAATAATGAAATATTTCAATATGGGAGATTTTTAGGCAAAGACTTGCGCGAATCTCTCTCTCTCTCTCTCTCTCTCTCTCTCTCTCTCTCTCTCTCTCTCTCTCTCTCTCTCTTTCTCTCTCTCTCTCTCTCTCTCTCTCTCTCCTTTCTCTTTCTATATATATATGGAAAGAGAAAGGAGAGAGAGAGAGAGAGAGAGAGAGAGAGAGAGAGAGATTCGCGCAAGTCTTTGCCTAAAAATCTCCCATATTGAAATATTTCATTATTAAAAGTAACTTTATTAATATTAACAATAAAATTAATATATTAATCACTAAGAATATAACGGCTCTCTATATATCAAATATAAATTAGAAAATAGAAAGGCTATTCTATTAATATATTTTTCTCACCTATAATTCTGTAGGGGGGTTAGAGGGTAATATGGGAATTAAAAATCTAGTATGGATTTATTCCCAAATAAAAGTCTTGGTGGTGTACCAAGCAAAATTCGTGCCCCGTGCACAATTAGTTAATTTCAACGAAAAATTAATTTTCGTTGGAATCAACGCACCGACATCCGCGTATGGCTCGAATAGCCTTTCTATTTTCTAATTTATAATATATTAATATTAATCACAATAAAATGTCGAGATTATTTCACCCGCTTAATTTTTTAAGCTAACAATAAAATTTCGAATGATCATATATAATTTCAGTATATATATCACAAATTTTATACCAATATAATCAAACGTTTGAAAGACGTATAAACTTATTACTAATTTTTAACGTATATTATATATATATATATATATATATACTATATAATAATATACGTTAAAAATTAGTAATAAGTATATACGTCTTGGAAACGTTTGATTATATTGGTATAAAATTTGTGATATATACACTGCGATTATACGATCGTATAATTACAGTATATATATCACAAATTTTATACCAATATAATCAAACGTTTCCAAGACGTATATACTTATTACTAATTTTTAACGTATATTATTATATAGTATATATATATATATGTATGTCAAGAGGTAGCTTTCGGGACGATTTTTAGAATGCATTGGCAGTTTTGAGAACTCTTGGTGGTTTTCAAGTCAGTCCTGAAAGCCATATATGTTTATCGGCATTTTTAGGAACTGTCCTAAAAACTACCATTCTTTAATTTCTTTATATAAAGTCCTTAAAATTGCCAATAAATATAAAAATTTTATACTAAATACATTTAATTGTTATTATTTAAAAGATAAGCTTTATATATGTTGTATATATTTATAAACAATTTAGTTACAGTACTAATTACTTGGTTAATCTTATATAAAGTAAATATATAGTCTTTTAGTCAACTTTGCTATATATGTTTTTAAAACTGCCGTTAGACATCTTTGCAAATATAAATAAATGATTAAGTAAAAATTATAATTTTAGTATGTTTTAAAGAAGAATAATTAAAGATGTTTTAAAATAAGATCAATATTTAAACATTTTGATATTTTTTTGTTAAAAACTAATTGATCTGCAAACTACCATTTTACTGTATATATAATATAAACCTATCATTTGCGCCAGATCTTTTAATACTTTTGCTTTTCATACATCCATATGATTTAAATAATTCATTAAGACCTTACGAACTTCTAATAACTCATTAAGGCCCGTATTCATAATCCGTTCTTATATTTAAGATCGTCTTAAGACATCGTTCAATCAATCAAGAGATGCTATGCGGCCATTTGATTGGTTGAACGAGGTCTTAAGACGATTTTAAATATAAGAACGGACTATGAATACGGGCCTAAGTGTCGATCTTAGAAGAATAAATACTTATGGAAAAATTGTAAGTTGATTGACTATCGCATCGTTTTTTGCCGCGTAGCAAGTGTTGCCGCGTTATAGCTGTCACTGTGTTTTGAGTGTAGTTTCTGAATGCAGCCTAAGAAATAGATAGTAAAATATCCTCTTTTAATTTGTGAGACACAGTGTTACACAATGTATTCTTTGAGCAAAAATAAAAATAATTATAAAATAATGCGTAAAAAAAAAAGAAAAACCAGAGGATGGATAATATCTAGTAGTAAGTAGATAAAATTATGTAAAATTTTATATATGTAATTATATCTATGTATCCAGTAAACATTAAATACTAACTAAATTACATTAAATACTAAATAATAACATAACATCTATGTTATAATTTTCTACTGACTATTATTGTAACTGCAACAATGTAATATGCCTTCTATCTATGTAACAGTTAGTGAGAAATTATAACATTGAGGTTATATTACTGTTACTTACTGGGTAATACTTGTTAAGTAATAATTTTGTATACAAATATTGTTTTAAGAAAGTTATATGGCTCTTGAAGAAATTGCTAAAAATCTGAGGAATAATATACCAAAAATATATTTAAAACGAATCGACTTAAGTATCACTTCAAGTTCTATGGAAAGTAATGAAGGTGACAAAAAGTTTTATATCAATATATTATTTTTTATATCAATTTTATTTCTTCTAAAAATATATAAATTATTTTTTAGATTTTGATACTAATTTGTTAAGAAATACAGAAAAAAGCAATCAACAAGGTATGCGTTTTGATATTCATGTTTATATAAACTTATTTCTTTATAAAAGTAATATGCGTAGAAAAGCAATACGTAGCTGAGATATTTAGCTATCTTTTATTTAGTATTTTTTCATAAAATATTAATTATCAATCATTTAGAATAATTATAGTTTCTTTTTTAGATATTCAACTAAGTATTTCTGAAATATCTCCAGAAAAAAGTAATCAAGGTGTGTGCTTTGATCCATGTTTATATAAACTTATTTCTTCATAAAAGTAATATGCGTAGAAAAGTAGTATGTAGCTGAGATATTTACCTATCTTTTATTTAATATTCTTTTTATAAAAATATTAATTATCAATCATTTCGAATAATTATAGTTCCTTTTTTAGATATTCAACCAAATATTTCTGAAATATCTCTAGAAAAAAGTAATCAACAAGGTATGCGCTTTGATATCCATGTTTATATAAACTTATATCTTCATAAAAGTAATATGCGTAGAAAAGCAATACGTAGCTGAGATATTTAGCTATCTTTTATTTAGTATTTTTTCATAAAATATTAATTATCAATCATTTAGAATAATTATAGTTCCTTTTTTAGATATTCAACTAAGTATTTCTGAAATATCTCCAGAAAAAAGTAATCAAGGTGTGTGCTTTGATCCATGTTTATATAAACTTATTTCTTCATAAAAGTAATATGCGTAGAAAAGTAGTATGTAGCTGAGATATTTACCTATCTTTTATTTAATATTCTTTTTATAAAAATATTAATTATCAATCATTTCGAATAATTATAGTTCCTTTTTTAGATATTCAACCAAATATTTCTGAAATATCTCTAGAAAAAAGTAATCAACAAGGTATGCGCTTTGATATCCATATTTATATAAACTTATGTCTTCATAAAAGTAATATGCGTAGAAAAGTAGTATGTAGTTGAGATATTTATCTATCTTTTATTTAATATTCTTTTCATAAAAATATTAATTATCAATCATTTGGAATAATTATAGTTCCTTTATTAGATATTCAACCAAATATTTCTGAAATATCTCCAGAAAAAAGTAATCAACAAGGTATGCGTTTTGATTCATGTTTATATAAACTTATTTCTTCATAAAAATGACATGCACAGAAAAATAATAACATTATTTGGTATAATTAGTTCTTTTTTTAGATGTTCAACCAAGTATTTCTCAAACTAATCTTTTTGAAATACTAAATGATAAAACAATTGATAATACAGGTAATATAACTAATTTAAATATTGAAATGTTATGTTTAACTGCATGATAAGCATTATTACATATAAATATAAATATTCTATATCCATTTTTGATAATAATAATACTAATTTTGTTACAATTGTATTTTTGAATAAATTTTTGGAAATTTTAAATTTTAAATAAACAAGAAACAGCCTATCTACAAAATAATATTTATAATTCATATTCAGTTTATTATTTTAATTTTGAAGTTAACTTGCTTAATTAATATTACAATATTAATTAAATATTTTAATTTACAAGCAAATTTATCATGAATTTTAATTATTTTTTAGATTTAAATATTAATTTTTCTATGAACGAGGATATCTCTTTGGAACATATATTGAATTCATCTTTTATTACTTTAGCAGAAATAAATGCTCAATATAATGAAGTGACAGAAATAATAAATGACTCCAATGGTAAAGTATTGTATAATAATTTAATTGTTTTTATGTAAACTAGTGGTCATATGTCACATAAATTATATGGATATAATGAATTTATACAAGAGAGTGTGTATATGTGTGAGAGAGAAACTTCTTTTATTTAATTATTATAGTTAAAAAATAATTGCTAATTAGTTAATCTAGTATGTATGTACTAGTTAATCTATTATGATTTATTCTCGTAGGTATTAATTCTAATGTTGCAGAAGACAATATTCAAAATAAAACTTTAAAACTTTGTCAAATAACAACAGTTAACCAACAAGGTAACAATACAATTTATATCTATTTGCTTCCAAATTAAACGTTGTTACATATAATTTTATAACGAACATAATATGGTTATTTTAATATAATGTATTATTAATAGATTAATATGTATAGTTATATGTATATTTTGTTATATAATGTCATGCCAAAGTTTTGATATTAGATACACAAGCAAAATCTTTAAAAAATCCTTAAGAACTATAAATAAAGATAAATTAATCAAACAGATAATTTAATAAATTAGATTAAATTCTTTATTTTATTGAACTTTTTGAAGAACTTATAAGGTATCTGTTTATAAATAATTACAATTAAAAAGTTTCATAACTTTAATAATATTATAGAAAGCTCTCTATAAACATATAGCATATATAATAGTTTTGAAATTTATTTTTAAGTATTTTAAGTATTCTAAGTATTCTATTTTTCTCTTTTGTATCTTTGATATAATTATTGATATTGAAAATAATATATATATATATATATATATATCTATTACACATTAATATATATATATATATATCTATTATACATTAATATAACACATTAATGTATATTCATTACGTATTACATCAAAAATTATACATTTTGATTTCAGACAATATTTATGAAGACAGTGAGGATTACAATAATGATCCAGATTATGATGTTTCCAATGATTCAGATGATGAATCAAATATTTCTATTTCTGAAAGCTTTGATAAAAATGAAAAGTCTAATACTACAAATGATAGTCTTAATACCTCGAAATATACTTATGAAGAAAAAGCAAATTGTGATGATACAAATCTTATTGTGCTTAAATCTCAAGAGAAAGGACAAAATAAAAAATATTTTTGCAAGTATTGCAAAAAATTACAAACTAAATTCGCACGACACTTAGAGACTGTCCATAAAAATGAGGAAGAGGTAAAAAAATTTATTTTGCTTCCTAAAGGTAAATATAATATATAATAATCTATACACATCATTTTGAATCAAATGTTGCATTATACATATCTTTATTAAAAAATGTTTATATTATTTTTCTTTTATTTTTATATTATTTTTCTTAGGTAATTCAGAAAGAAAGGCCATCATAGAGACTATTAGAAAAGAAAGTAATTTTATATATAATACTAGTTCGCAGTTTAATACAGGAGAATTGATAGTATCTCGGAGACCTTCGAAAATTAACAAACCTGCATCAGAATATATTTGTTGCCCAAAGTGTAAGGGCTTTTATACAAAAAATAATGTAAGACATCACTTTCAAAATTGCAACAAAAGAAGTATTGGCAGACATGTTATGGTACTTGGTAGAAAAGTACAAGCACGGATACACACTAAAGCCAGTGATATGGTTAGAAAAGTAATCTTCCCAATTATGAGAGATGACAATGTGTGTAGAATAATAAGATATGATGAGTTAGTGATACTTCGCGCAAATAAATTATGTAATAAATTTAGGAATCAACGCCACCATGATATGATAAGAGCAGAATTAAGACTTTTAGGTCGTTACTTAATTTCTATTAAGAAATTTAATTCAAATATCACTAATTTTGCCTCAATATATCAACCATGCAATTATGATTCATGCATTTTAGCTGCTAAAGATGTAGCTCAATTTAATCCTGATACTAATAAATTTAAAACACCGTCTGTCGCTACACGACTTGGTACGCTCTTAAAAAAATTAGGAAACATATTATGTACTGAATATATAAAAAAAGATAATAATGAGGGTTTAAGAAAGGTAGAAAATTTCTTGAAACTTTTAGAAGAAGATTATGGAGCAACAATAAATAAAATAGCAGAGGAAACTGTAACGCAAAATAAAAGACATAATAAAATTGAATTACCAAATATGGAGGATATACAGAAATTATATAATTATTTAAAAGAAGAAAGAAACATATTGTATAGTGAGCTTATTAAATCTTATAATTACAGTACATGGTTAGAATTATTAAAAATTACGCTTATTTCTATGCAAGTTTATAACAGAAGAAGAGCAGGTGAAATAGAAAAAGTTCTAATAGAAGATTACAAATGTTATAAAAGTGTAGGAGAACACACAGATTCCGAAGTGTACAGTTCATTATCAGAGGCTGGAAAAGAGGTAATATTATTTTAATAATTATTAAATAAATAAATTATTGCGTTAAAATATATTTTATATCTAATAATTTATATTTTTCTTCCTTTAAATTATTTATATTTTATTAATTTTAATGCATAAAATTTAAAATACTTTTATTATATTTATTCTATAATAATTTTTCTTTTATGTATTTTTTTCCGTTTGTTGCATTAGGCTATTAAAAAATTCGTTACATTTGATATTAGAGGTAAACTAGGTCGTACAGTTCCCGTATTGTTGCATTCACAATTACAAGATTGCATCGAATTATTACTGCAACATAGATTAAATGCAAAAATAAAATCAGAAAACCCTTACCTTTTTGGCATTCCTGGATACGATAAACATCGATATAAGCATTTGAAAGCGTGCATTCTTATGCGAGACTATTCTTCAAAATGTGGAGCAGCAAAACCTCTTACTTTACGAGGCACCAAACTACGAAAACATATTGCCACAAAATGCATCACACTTAATCTTTCAGAATCGGAAGTTACAGAGTTGGCAAACTTTATGGGTCATGATAAAAGCATACACAAATCGCATTATCGACAGTCAATTCCTGAATTAGATATTCCAAGATTCTCCCGACTTCTAAATCTAGCTATTTTTAATGAGGAAAATGACAATGAAGATGGAGAAATTGAGCAAAATCTTATTTCTGAGAATTTAAATGACTCATCTGAATCCTCTCATTTTGATGATATTGAAATTAACAATAATATACCATCATCAAAAACACCTAAGAAAAAACGAAGCAGTAAGCATATATTTTAAATAATTTTTTGCATTATATAATAAAATTTTTATTTTGTAATTTCTGTTACATTTATAATATATTAATAATATATAATAGCTCTCTTTCTATAAAAAAATAGTAACTGTAATTATTACAATTACTAAAATGATAACTTTTTCTTTAATATTTATCTTAACTAATAACTTTAACATTATTTTAATATGCAAAGTGTCCCAGAGTAAACGTATCAAATGTTACTAGCATATTCTTGAAATCATTTTGAGATGAAAATCCTATAACAAAATATCGAGGCTATAATAAGTTTTAAAACATTAAAAGTTAGCTAGTCATTGCGCTATTCAGTCAACTGTACATCGTACAATAGTAAAGATGATTGAATGACTTTAAATGCTTCTCATTTAAAAACTATTTTAGCCTAAAGATTTTAATATCATAAGATTTTTATTTTAAAATGATTTCAAGAATGTGCTAATAATCTTTCCTGCATTTGATTTTGGACTGCATATTAAGAAAACATTTTATATTACTAATATTTTATTTTATAAATTATACATATGTTTCTTATATAATAATTAGTTGTACTAAGTTATTCAATAAATTAATAATATAATTGCTAGCATCACCATTTGGGCCAACTAAAAGGAAGCGATGGACGCAAAAAGAAATTCAAATAATATTAACAGATTTTTCTCAAGAAATAGAAAAATCACGCTTACCATCTGGAAGAGATATTGAGACTTTAAGACAAAAACATTCATGTCTACAAAAACGCACAGTGCCGCAGATAAAGACATGGCTTCATAATATTATAAGTGGTAAAACAAAAATTCCAAAGATTTAATTAATTTTTATAATATATTATCTTCCCAGAAATATTTTTAATATAAATTTAAATATAAATTATTATTAAATATTCTCAAAATAATAATAACTAGAAGTATAAAATTACTTAAATCAAAAATATTTAGATAAAAAATTTATAAATTTTTATTTTATTTTTAAATATATTAACGTGCTTAATAAAAGAGTTTTTTGCACAAATTTTATACAATTAACATGATAAAATTAAGTTTCTTGTAATTTGGTTTTAAAATATAACTAAGAAAATACAGTTTAAGTACATTTATATGCAAATTTTGTTATAATATATGTGGCTAAACTTTTAGTCTTTTTTATTAGTATGTTAAGCAATAATTTAGTTTTGAAAAAAAGATTCCGGTAATATTCCAAACTATGAAAGAATTTACAGTATTATGAAGAGATTGTTGTAATAGATATAAGATTACAAAATGTATTACAGTTAATAGAAAAATTTTATACCAGATAAGATTTTTATGTATGTTAAACAGTACAATGTAGTACAATATTTTCTGTTGTTAAATCTGCAAACTATTATAATATTAAAAAAGATTCTTTCCTTAAAGTGCTATATAAAACTGTGATACAAGTGATAAGACTGTATTAAGAAAAAGTTAAAATGCATTGTTATGTGATAGGTATAACAAATAAATTATATTTTATAAGATATTGTTATAACAAAATCCCTATAATGTATTACCTCAAAAAAAGAAGTACAACTTTGAGTGTGTATTAATAATAAATTTTATGAAAAATATTTATTAATTATTGTTAAATATTATTATTTATTATTTAGTGATTACTTTTACCTTGTAACAGATGCGATAAGATACGATAAGATATATAATACATTACTAATTAACTAATATTTTGATTAATAATTTACTTACAATCTCAAAATATCTAATATTTCCCAATTTCTTAAAAATACATACATATATGTTTTATTCAGAGTCAAGATTTAAATATTTGATCGTCTTTCTTGTTGCCTAAAAAAAAAGACTTAGAAATGCGGATACTAAAAACGAATTGCATAGAAAAGGGTAGAATAATAATATATAAAAAAAAGAATTAAATTACACGCTGAAATCCTAAGTATAATGTAAGAAATTGTACACAAAAAAATATTAAATATTTCCTTTTTAAATTCATATTTGATTAATTATGATACATTCCTTTTTCTCTCTAGCATAATATTAAAAAAAACAGAATGGAATAGTTTTTTCTTCTCTTTCGGTCCGTTCTCTTTCATGTATTAGTGAGCATTTTAGCATATTATAGAATTCAATGCAAAGAAACAGACTATTAAAATTAAACATAGACAGGTTAAACATTTTCATAATAATAAAAATTATTATTAATTTTCCTTAAATAATTACATTGATAGAGATTTGCCCATCATAGATCATTTAAACCGATAATGCAACATTCTGAAATAAATCATAAAAAAACATACAAAAGAAGAGCTTTGTAAAGTATGTCGATAGTGTTTAGAAAGCCAAAAATATTAAAGATCTTATAAGACAGCAGCTTTCAGATCTATACATAACAGCAAAATGGCAGTTATCAGACCGTTGACTTTTTGACAAGACCGAAATGAAATCTATTTGATTCATTAGTTCGATAGATATTTGTCCATCACGAGACAAAGTAATTTTTAAAATTATTAAACAAAATTCAGTTCCCATAAGTTTGTCATTTAAATCCGCTTTTGTTCCGCAGATTAACTAAGACCGATGTGCAGAATTAATGTTTTGGATCACGTTAAACTAATACTGCAACATGTTTCTAAGCAAACATTAAATGAAACATATAACAGCTTTAGCAGGTATTGGAATTACGCGTAAACGCTGTAGGAATTATATTGTTTTGCTCAATTGGTAGATTTCAGGTCTATACATAACAGCCGAATGGCAGTTTCCGATCCGTTGAATTTTCGACAACAGATGACCTAAATTATTAAGTCTGTTTGATTCATTAATTCGATAGATACTTGTCTATCTGGAAAAAAAGTAATTTTCAAATTATTTACACAAAATTAAGTTTCTATGAATTCTTCATTTGAACCCGATTCCGTTCCGCAGATTAACTAAAACCGATGTGCAGAATTAACGTTTTGGATCACGTGAAACTAATACTGAGACATGTTTCGAAGCAAATATTAAATGAAACATATAACAGCTTTCGCAGGTATTGGAATTACGCGTAAACGATGAAAGAATTATACTGTTTTGCTCAATTGGTAGATTTCAGGTCTATACATAACAGCCGAATGCCAGTTTCTGATCCGTTGATTTTTCGACAATAGATGACCTAAATTATTAAGTCTGTTTGATTCATTATTTCGATAGATACTTGTCCATCAGGAAAAGATGTAATTTTAAAATTATTTATACAAAATTCAGTTTCTATGAATTCTTCATTTGAACCCAATTCCGTTCCGCAGATTAACTAAAACCGATGTGCAGAATTAACGTTTTGGATCACGTGAAACTAATACTGCGACATGTTTCGAAGCAAATATTAAATGAATCATATAACAGCTTTTGCAGGTATTGGAATTACGCGTAAACGCTGAATGAATTATACTGTTTTGCTCAATTGGTAGATTTCAGGTCTATACATAACAGCCGAATGGCAGTTTCCGATCTGTTGATTTTTCGACAATAGGTGACCTAAATTCTTAAGTCTGTTTGATTCATTACTTCGATAGATACTTGTCCATCAGGAAAAGATGTAATTTTAAAATTATTTATACAAAATTCAGTTTCCATGAAATCTTCATTTGAACCCGATTTCGTTCCGCAGATTAACTAAAACCGATGTGCAGGATTAACGTTTTGGATCACGTAAAACTAATACTGCGACATGTTTCGAACCAAATATTAAATGAAACATATAACAGCTTTTGCAGGTATTGGAATTACGCGTAAACGCTGAAAGAATTATACTGTTTTGCTCAATTGGTAGATTTCAGGTCTATACATAACAGCCGAATGGCAGTTTCCGATCCGTTGATTTTTCGACAATAGATGACCTAAATTCTTAAGTCTGTTTGATTCATTAATTCGATAGATACTTGTCTATCTGGAAAAAAAGTAATTTTTAAATTATTTACACAAAAATCAGTTCTATGAATTCTTCATTTGAACCCGAGTCCGTTCCGCAGATTAACTAAAACCGATGTGCAGAATTAACGTTTTGGATCACGTAAAACTAATACTAAGACATGTTTCTAAGCAAACATTAAGTGAAACATATAACAGCTTTAGCAGGTATTGGAATTACGCGTAAACGCTGTAAGAATTATATTGTTTTGCTCAATTGGTAGATTTCAGGTCTATACATAACAGCCGAATGCCAGTTTCCGATCCGTTGATTTTTCGACAATAGATGACCTAAATTCTTAAGTCTGTTTGATTCATTACTTCGATAGATACTTGTCTATCTGGAAAAATGTAATTTTGAAATTATTTACACAAAATTCAGTTTCTATGAATTCTTCATTTAAACCCGATTCCGTTCCGCAGATTAACTAAAACCGATGTGCAGAATTAACGTTTTGGATCATGTGAAACTAATACTGAGACATGTTTCTAAGCAAACATTAAATGAAACATATAACAGCTTTAGCAGGTATTGGAATTACGCGTAAACGCTGTAAGAATTATATTGTTTTGCTCAATTGGTAGATTTCAGGTCTATGTATAACAGCCGAATGCCAGTTTCCGATCCGTTGATTTTTCGACAATAGATGACCTAAATTCTTAAGTCTGTTTGATTCATTACTTCGATAGATACTTGTCTATCTGGAAAAATGTAATTTTGAAATTATTTACACAAAATTCAGTTTCTATGAATTCTTCATTTAAACCCGATTCCGTTCCGCAGATTAACTAAAACCGATGTGCAGAATTAACGTTTTGGATCATGTGAAACTAATACTGAGACATGTTTCTAAGCAAACATTAAATGAAACATATAACAGTTTTAGCAGGTATTGGAATTACGCGTAAACGCTGTAAGAATTATATTGTTTTGCTCAATTGGTAGATTTCAGGTCTATACATAACAGCCGAATGGCAGTTTCCGATCCGTCGATTTTTCGACAATGGATGACCTAAATTTTTATGTCAGTTTGATTCACTAGTTCGATAGATATTTGTCCATCACGAGAAAAATAATTTTTAAAATTATTAAACAAAATTCAGTTCCCATAAGTTCGTCATTTGAATCCAATTCTGTTCCGCAGATTTACTAAGACCGATATGCAGAATCAATGTTTTGGATCATGTTAAACTAATACGGCGACATATTTTTAAGCAAACATTAAATTAAACATGTAATAACAATTTAACCACGTTTTGGAATACGTGTAAATGTTGAAAGTATTATATTATTCTTTTCAATTGGTAGTTTTCAGGTCTACATATGGCAATGGTAGTTTTCAGGTCTATATATGACAGTAGTTTTTTAGTCTATAATATGTGGCTGATATCAAATCATTAATTCTCGGCAAAAGATTTCGAAAATTATTAAATTTTGTTAAATAATACTCTGAGTCTTTTTAGATTGTTTATATTCTGAGGAGAAACTATTTTATAATATTAATATTAATTTAGTAAATTTTTTATTTTCTTTTTCATAAAAATAAGTTTAATTATGATTTTTCCTAACTGTTTATTCTTGTTTTTAAACAATAGTCTGAAGAATGTAATGAAAATTATATTTGAAGTATTTTAGAATATATAAGACCTGAAATCTGCCTCAGCATTTAACTTAATTCTGACGAAATGGTGGATTTTAGTACCTACATTTTTTTACATGTAATTTCTATTCCCTCTTAATTAATAATACACTTTAATTATTTATAATATTTCTAATTGACATTATTTTTATGTGAGAGTAAAAAAAATTTAATAGGATAAGTTAATCACTATTTTTTCTTAAGAAAATAAAGAGTCTGAAAGTTGCCTTTTGCCTCAATAAAAATTTAATTAAATGGCAGTATTAAGGACTTATAAGAAAATTACATATATTTTATCAATTTGTTTTTCGTATAATGCAAAATTGATCAAAAACTATTAATAAATATCGAATCAATAACATGCATATGTTAAATAAAGAAAAATTTATCGTTTTAGTTAAAAATAAGATTGACCTGATAACCACCATTCCGTACAAATTTCAATATATATTCAAAAATACTGATTTTTGTTGACTAAAAAGTATTCTAAACATTATTTACTACACTATTATCCATAGAAATCATATGTCTAAGATGCGTCCTGAAAACTACCTTTTGACATACATATATATATATATATATATATATGTATGTCAAGCGGTAGTTGTCGGGACAATTTTTGGCGTGAATCGGCAGTTTCGAGGACTTTTGGTGTTTTTCAGGTCGGTCCTGAAAGCTGTATATGTTTATCGGCAGTTTTAAGGACTGTTCTGAAAACTACCAATCTTTCATTTCTTTATATAAAGTCCTTAAAACTACCAATAAATACAAAATTTTTATACTAAATATATACAACTGTTATTATTTGCAAGGTAAGCTTTATATATCCTGTATATATTTATGAATAATTTAGTTACAATACTAACTACTTGGTAAACCTTATATAAAGTGAATATATAGTCTTTTAGTACATGAAATATGCTAAGTTCTTATAACTGCCGTTGGACATGTTTGCAAACATAAATAAATGATTAAGGGAAAATTACAATTTTAGTTTGTTTTTTTCAAAAAAGAATAATTAAGAATATTTTAAAATAGGATCAATATTTAGACATTTTGATATTTCCTTGTTGAAAATTAAGTGACCTGTAAACTGCTATTTTACTGCTATATATAAACTTCTTATGAACTATTAAATCTCATTAATCTGTCGATCTGGAAAAATTGTAAGTTGATTGGCTACCGCATTATTTCTGTCGTGTGGCAAGCGTTGTCGCGTCATGTGTGCAGAAGCTATCATATGAATAAAAACAGAAGTGAATTATTTTCTTGAAGTTTTGGTAACATGCGAGTCTTGAATTTATAGACGCAGGAACGCCACACTCGAGTGTGGCAGTTTTCAGATTTATATATAAGATAAAATGGCAGTTTTCAGATTTATATATAATAGTAAAATGGCAGTTTTCAGACCGTTGAATTTTCGTTAATAGGAGACCAAAATTAATGAGTCTTTTTAAATAATTACATTAATAGATATGTGCCCATCATAAAAAACAATGACTTTCGTAATTTTTTAAAATAAAATTCATTTCCTATGAATTCTTCATTCAGACCCGATTTCGTTCTGTAGATTGACAAAATCCGATGAACATTGTGGATTATGTTAATCCGATAGTGCGCCAAATACTGATAATAAAATATAAAGCTAAACGTGTAGCATGAACTTCATTAAGTATTGAAATTACGTTTAGAAAGCTGAAAGTATTAAAGTTCTTGCTCAAATGGCAGTTTTCAGATTTATATATAATAGTAAAATGACAGTTTTCAGATTTATATATAAGATAAAATGGCAGTTTTCACATTTATATATAATAGTAAAATGGCAGTTTTCAGACCGTTGAATTTTCGTTAATAGAAGACCAAAATTAATGAGTCTTTTTAAATAATTACATTAATAGATATGTGCCCATCATAAAAAACAATGACTTTCGTAATTTTTTAAAATAAAATTCATTTCCTATGAATTCTTCATTCAGACCCGATTTCGTTCTGTAGATTGACAAAATCCGATGAACATTGTGGATTATGTTAATCCGATAGTGCGCCAAATACTGATAATAAAATATAAAGCAAACGTGTAGCATGAACTTCATTAAGTATTGAAATTACGTCTAGAAAGCCGAAAGTATTAAAGTTCATGCTCAAATGGCAGTTTTCATATTTATATATAATAGTAAAATGGTAGTTTTCACATTTATATATAATAGTAAAATGGCAGTTTTCAGACCGTTGAATTTTCGTTAATAGAAGATCAAAATTATTGAATCTTTTTAAATAATTACATTAATAGATATTTGCCCATCATAAAAAACAATGACTTTCGTAATTTTGTAAAATAAAATTCATTTCCCATGAATTCTTCATTCAGACCCGATTTCGTTCTGCAGATTGACAAAATCCGATGAGCACAGTTAACATTGTGGATTATGTTAATCCGATAGTGCGCCAAATACTGATAATAAAATATAAAGCTAAACGTGTAGCATGAACTTCATTAAGTATTGAAATTACGTTTAGAAAGCTGAAAGTATTAAAGTTCTTGCTCAAATGGCAGTTTTCAGATTTATATATAATAGTAAAATGACAGTTTTCAGATTTATATATAAGATAAAATGGCAGTTTTCACATTTATATATAATAGTAAAATGGCAGTTTTCAGACCGTTGAATTTTCGTTAATAGAAGACCAAAATTAATGAGTCTTTTTAAATAATTACATTAATAGATATGTGCCCATCATAAAAAACAATGACTTTCGTAATTTTTTAAAATAAAATTCATTTCCTATGAATTCTTCATTCAGACCCGATTTCGTTCTGTAGATTGACAAAATCCGATGAACATTGTGGATTATGTTAATCCGATAGTGCGCCAAATACTGATAATAAAATATAAAGCAAACGTGTAGCATGAACTTCATTAAGTATTGAAATTACGTCTAGAAAGCCGAAAGTATTAAAGTTCATGCTCAAATGGCAGTTTTCATATTTATATATAATAGTAAAATGGTAGTTTTCACATTTATATATAATAGTAAAATGGCAGTTTTCAGACCGTTAAATTTTCGTTAATAGAAGATCAAAATTATTGAATCTTTTTAAATAATTACATTAATAGATATTTGCCCATCATAAAAAACAATGACTTTCGTAATTTTGTAAAATAAAATTCATTTCCCATGAATTCTTCATTCAGACCCGATTTCGTTCTGCAGATTGACAAAATCCGATGAGCACAGCTAACATTGTGGATTATGTTAATCCGATAGTGCGCCAAATACTGATAATAAAATATAAAGCTAAACGTGTAGCATGAACTTCATTAAGTATTGAAATTACGTCTAGAAAGCCGAAAGTATTAAAGTTCTTGCTCAAATGGCAGTTTACAGATTTATATATAATAGTAAAATGGCAGTTTTCAAATTTATATATAATATAAGTAAAATGGCAGTTTCCAGATATATATATTACTGCGAAATGGCAGTTTTCAGATAATTTAATTTTAATCTTCCTTGAACCATTTTTTGTTTTTTAACAGTTTTTATAAGAATTTAATAGTTTTGTTTTCAATGTCATATTTAAAATTATGAGACCTGAAATCTGCTCTAACATATAATATAATTTTGAAGAAGTGGTTGGTTTCAGAACCTGCATTTTTTTTCAAAATTTTACCCTGCTTCTACTTAATACTGGATTTTAGTACTTTATTACACTTAGGATTAACATAATTTTTCATATAATATTAAAAAATTTTTGGTAAAATAAATTATTTTTGTTTTTTATTAAAAAAATGAATAGTCTGTAAACTGCCTTTTCTATAAAGAATAATTCGGTTAAAAGGTAGAATTGAGGACTTGCGAAAAAATTGTATATAATTTTGATAATTTTCTTTTTTACAATACAAAATTAATGAAAAACTACTAGTAAGTGTAAAATCTATAAAATACAAGCATTAAATAAAATGATATATGTCGCTTTAGTTAAATAAATAGTTGACCTGGTAAGTGCCAATCCGTATAAATTTTAAAATATTGCCAAAATTACTGCCTTTTTTTGACGAAAAAGTATTCCAGACAGAATTTACTACGCTATTATCCACAAATATCATGTTTTTAGAAAACGTCCTGAAAACTGCCTTTGGACGTACATATATATATATATATATATATATATATATATATATATATTATAACGTCCTTCGGACGTCTTCGAGATTACTTGAAGCGCTCTCGTTACGTTTCTCGCTCTTGCTCACTCACACCGCGAAATTAATACGCCCGCGTAAGAAGCGAAGGAACTTTATTAAAAACAGAACGTAAATTAACTCAATGAAACACAGAAATATTAAATGCATTAATCCGTAAATCGGAAAACGTCCGCGCAGACCAACAGCTGTCAGTCGACTTCACTACCACAACAACAACAGTCCTCCTAGCAACGTGCTCAGAGACGATCTTCCTTTCACAGATGACTGATGACGAACGACGAATGTAACGGGTCGTAAAACATAACGCAGGACGGACGTTACACTATATATATATATATATATATATATATATACTATATATATATATAATATACGTTAAAAATTAGTAATAAATATATACGTCTTGGAAACGTTTGATTATATTGGTATAAAATTTGATATATATATATATACTGTAATTATACGATCGTATAATCGCAGTGTATATATCACAAATTTTATATCAATATAATCAAACGTTTGATTAAATTGGTATAAAATTTGTAATATATATATTGCAATTATACGATCATTCGAAAACGTAAATATAATAAATCAATATATTAAGTGTATATATATATATGTATATATATATATTAATATAATAATATAGAAAAATGACATTTATTATTTGTAATATTTATATGAATTAAAGTATATGCTGGATATACGTATATCATACGACATTTAGATTGATAAATGTTTATTAGAAACGTTTAAAAAATATATATTTATTACAATATTTTAACGTATTCTATTATACGGTATAAAAATCGTTTATATACCAATCCTAAACCATTGATACGTATATTATACTATATTTATATCAGTGAGTGTTTATTGGGCAACCTTATAACTGTAACATCTGCTCCTTCGAGCTCTGCAACCGTAAGTGCTCCACTGTGCCTTAATTTGCGGCAACTGTCAACAAATCTCTGACAATAAGCTAGAGTTCTAACAAGTGTTTCAAACGAAGAGAGATTTGGCAAAATGGTAGATGCGGCGTTTGATACTCCCAGAGCGTTTACTATCCCTTTCTCCGTCAAGTTCACTATCTTCTCGAATTGCTCGGGCCAATCTTCTCGCCATTGAACCCAATTTGGTCCGAACCACCATAAGTTATTATTCTTCAACTCCTGAGCGGTTGTCCCTCGTGAGAGAATCTCAACTGGATTCTGATCCGAAGATACGTGGTACCATTTGATTGACAAAGTGAGGGTCTGTATATTTGAGACCCGATTTGTTACGAACGTTTTTAAAATGCTTGGGCATGTATGAATCCAATTGATTACGATTGTGGAATCTGTCCACAGGTAAGCCTTGTCGATCTTGTCTCCAATAGCTTCACAGGTGGTTCTGTAAAGCTTTGCCAAAAGAAGAGTTGCACACAGTTCGAGTTTAGCTAATGTTATAGTCTTCAATGGCGCAACTCTTGATTTTGCACAAATTAAGTATGATCGATAATCGATAATTGCCATCTTCACTTGACGTTACTCCATATGTGCATGCTCCGTATGCTCTTTCGGAAGCATCGCTGAATCCAAATATATTTATCTTTCTTCCTTGCGGCTTAACACAACGAGGAATTTGTAATTCGCTCAGCTGGTTTAACGACGAACAATATTGTTTCCATCTTGAGTGAAGTTCTTGTGGTAGACCCTTGTCTCATTCGATATTGAAGGACCATAACTGCTGCATAATCAATTTTGCAACAATCAAGATCGGTCCGAGGAGTCCTAAAGGGTCATATATCTGTGCAATTGCTGAAAGCACCGTTCTCTTTGTTATACGATTATCCTTTCTCTCCTTTATGCTATATTGTAACAAATCTGTTTTGTGATTCCAAAGGAGTCCTAAAGTCTTTAAGGGCTCGTCCTTATTGAGCATTAATAGATTGTCTGATTTGCCGTCTTCTTCCAGATGCTGTAGGATTCTTGCATCGTTGGTTCTCCATTTCCGTAGGCTGAATTGTCCTTTAGCTAATAAATCCGTAAGCTGCTGTTGCAACGCGATTGCCTCTTCTAGATCATCCGTTCCCGATAATACGTCGTCCATATAAAAGTCCAAAACTTCGGTTGCTTGTAAATATTGTTCCTTATTCTCCATTGCCAATTGTCTTAGGCAACACATTGCCAAATAGGATCCGGGAGTCGTCCCATATGTAACTGTCTCTAATGCATAGGTTTCAATAGGAAAATCTTCAGACTCTCTTCATAATATTAACTGAAGTTGGCTGTCTTCTTCTGTAACTAAAATCTGCCGGAACATCATTGTAATGTCCGCAGTTATCACGTATTTATACATCCAAAATCTTATCAATATGTGACTCAAATCATTTTGCAAGTTTGGCCCTGCCAATAGCATATCATTTAACGATTGATCGTTGTCCGTCCTTGCTGACGCATCAAATACAACTCGCACCTTGGTTGTAAGGCTGTCTGGTCTCAAAACTGGATGATGCGGAAGGAAACATGTTAATCCGTTTCCTTGAAGGCTGTTCCAATCCACAAGCTTCATGTGTCCTCGTCGTTTGTAATCTTTCATGAAGTGCATAGTCTTTCTTGAGTTTAGGCTGTCGTTTGAATCTTCGCTCTAATGCATAAAATCGTTGCAAGGCGCCTTTGCGTGAATCTCCAACAGTGATTATGCCTTATGTTTCGGTAAGCTTACAATAAATCTGCCAATCGAATTCCTGGAAACGGTCGACTCGAAATGCTCCTCGCACTCTCTTTCTAATGGTGTTAGCTGTCGAAGCTCCGATATTTCTTCCTGCGTCCAAAATCTTTCCATTTGCTCGTTTAAGGAATTGTTAACCGTTAGCAATGCGGTGGATGTTATCCTCGCCTTTGCGTCAATTAGCTCTCCTCCTAGGATCCAACTGAGTTGAGTCTTCTGCCAAATTGGACCATTTTTGGCTGTTTTAACTTGTCCTACACATAATAGGTTCCAAAATAGACTCGCACCTATAAGAAGATCTATCCTTCCTGGTTTATCAAAATTCGGGTCTGCTAATCTTTGATCCCTTAAGATTTGAAGAAAGGTTCTGTTTATTTTAAATTGCGGTAGTTGTTCAGTAATCTTCGGAAGCACCAAACAATCCAGATTAGCCTTGAATCCAGAATGTTGCGACTCGATATCCTAGTTGCTTGTTTAATATCCGCTGTAAGTTGCATAATCCCATTAACAGCTTGAGTTTTCTTTCGACATGGAAGTTACAGTCTAGTTATCAACTCCCCTGGTAACACAATCTGATAGCTTAGATACGTCCCGAAGAAGTGCACAAGAAAACTGTCCAAAATTGCGACAGAGTTGCATAATATCTGTTATTGAACGAGTACTTACTGTACTATTGCAGCAGTTTGCTGTAAAAAGCTACTGTGAAATTGTTTCGAAAAAAATTATTATATTCAATGTTTCAATATTATACCTACATAGTCTTTTTTACATTTTATAAGTTACTTTATAAATTAAAAATATTTTACGACTTTTTTTATAAAAAATAAAAATAGAAACTGCAATGAAAAAAATAAAAAAATTACAATTTAATATATTATTTACTTAAAAATAATTAATTAATATTTTTTTCGAAAGATTTTCAAAAAGTCTCGGTGGGTCGCAGTCTTTTTGTTGACTGCATGCGGCCCGCGTGCCGCGTGTTTGACATGGTTGCATTGATTTATAAAATATCTCGTAAACTATTCATTTTTTGGCCATGTTGCCCTTATAACTTTTTATAGTGAATATTGCGGGGAATCGATTTATATAAAAAAATTTATATAATTTCATTAAAAAAAACATAAATGACCTTTAAATGACCTTGAAAAACGCCACTCAAGGGCAATTCTTGATTACGATGTTATGTCCCCCTCGAAACCCTACAACTTTTGTTTGAAACACATTTTTGTCTAAAATCAATATTTATAAAGATTTTAAGGTGCTAATAATTATTGCCTCACCCGGTATATGAATATGTATATATACATATAAATCTGTATATATATACATATATGTTTGTAATTTGTATTTTAACGGTACCATTTTTTAAGTGAAATGTTTATTATCGGGACCTTTGGCTCTTAGAAGGACCGTCCTGCTAATTTTTTTCGTGTTCCGTATATTAGTGGGACTGTCTCGATAAAACCTTTCTAAATGCAATGTATTTTATCAGTACCTTTTCATATTTTATGTCCTTCTAATGTACAATAGATGCATTACTGTCATTTTTTTGCTATGAAGTATTATATGAGGATCATTGCACAATTGAGTTTTAATCAGCATAGTTTCAGATAAAGTACATTTTTCATTTGTTTTTATTTTTTATAATATTCATATTTTTTATATTATATTCTTATATATATATATATATATATTCTTATAAAAATATAATATTATATATAATATTCGTATGGTTAAATCATAACTTTGTGTGATTAATTGACCATCATTCTAACCTTATTGCTATACGCTGTGTAATATGTATATACACGTGTGCCTGAACGAGTATAATAGCATAAAAGTTATATTATATTCGTTATAAATAATTAATAATATACGTTTTTAGAATTTGTACTTCATTATTTAATTGATGAGAAATATACCTATATGAAATTTTGAAATGCCTTATGGCCCCGTAGCTCCATGAGCTGCTACTACCCACACATCGTCTTGTCTCTTTCTACGTCTGTCAATACGGTTTCGGTAACATGCTCCATCCAGTACTATATATCGATGGATGGAGTCTTTCGCCACAGTATATATTATAGCGCAACTCTGGCAATTTCTGTGTGGACGAAAATAAACTGCACATGCGCGAGCGAGGTACGTAACCAATCACGGTAGTGCTCTCTGTCTCACTTACTCTTCCTTATTATATTTTCTCTCTCTTTTTATCTTATTGTACATACACTATATCGGATAAAGCAACTGACATATACTGTACATACATATACTGTACTTGAAACATATACTGTACTTATTCATTTATATATGTATATAGTGTATATAATAAGATAAAGAGAGAGAGAAAGTTATAATAAAGGAGAGTAAGTGAGATAGAAGAGCATGCCATGATTGGTTACATACCTCGCTCGCGCATATGTAGTTAATTTTCGTCCATGCTAACATCAAAGGTGCCGACAGAGAATGGCGCTACTGTATATACTGTGCTTTCGCTCTCTCTCACATTTTAGAGAGAGTGGGACAAGACGGAGAAGGCGGAAAAGGCACTGTATGGGTGCAATCACATGGACTAATATTTTCCGCGTAAAAAAAAAGGCCATCGCACACGGATTTCCGTAACCGTAAAAAGCATAAGACGTAATCATAAGCTCGAGAACCAATCAAAAACTAGCTTTGATCTAAATTATTCCGTAAGATCAGAAATAACCATAATCTTAACACGAGTAGGGATACTATGAGAGTTCTAACTCGGGTCCTCCGAGGGAGGCGCGGGGCGGGGGGGTTCCCCGGGGCGAGGGGGTCTAACGTCACGCGGGGCGGGGGGATCTCATAGGCGAGGGGGATGACGTCACGCGGGGCGGGGGCGCTTATCGCTGTGTGGGAGACGCTTATCGCGTTTTGTTTTTTCGCGGGTATAAACAAAACAGCGTATTGTATTACCTTGAATTATCTAACATGTTATTATAAACAAAACACCGCAAAGTGAGCGCTGATATTCGGCCGCCCTCGCGGTACTTCCCCTCCCCTCGCCAATAAGGCGACGCGCTTTGGTGGTACTTCCGCCCACCCCCACCCCTGCCCATAAGGCTGCGACGTTTCTTCCTCATTGTTTAGGAAGAATTCTTTTGCGATAATTTTGCCGACATTCGGCCACCCTCGCGGTACCTCCTCCTCCCCTCCTCCATCTGAGGGGATCTTGGGAGATCGCGCTTATCGCAATGAACACGTCATGACACGTGTTTTTTTTCGCGGTAAAAGACCGTGTTGCATTACGCGCCGATATTCGGCAGCCTTTGCGGTACCTTTCCCCTCCACCTAAGCGGGATTCTTTCTCATTGTTTAGGAAGCGCCGATGTTCGGCCGCTTGAATTTTTATAAACAAAAATGAGCGCCGATGTCCGGCCGCTTTGTGTCAAAAGCGATAACGCGATGAAGGGAGATCACCTTTCTGATATGTAATTAAACAATCCGTTTATCATGAAGAGGGGAAGAAATGATTAGACGAAATATAATAAGGACTGCTGCCACTTCAAACCATGGTACGTAATTTGCAAGCGCACAGATACGTCGGTCGAAAAAAGTATAGCGGGTGCAAGTGCTCTATAGAACGTGATTTTAAAAAGTGTGGAAAAATGGAAAACATCGAGCAGACTGAACGTGACCTGTTGGAGCGGTCCCATCAAATCGCCACCTTAGGCGAGTATTTTGAATGGGCGCTGCGCTGCGAGGAATTTATCAAACTGCTTGAAGAAAACTGCCGTGTCAAGCGTCCGCGACTCTCGATTGGAAATAAACAATCTTTGGTTGCTAGAATCACGCGACTCGAGGGTGCAAAAACTCGATTGCAGAGAGAGTTTATATCCAGTGGTGGTAATTACAGTGGCGACAATAACGCAGAAAGACTCGTTTGGCGAGAAATCGATACCGCGTTTGAAAATCATATACTGACCGATGCGGTGATTAACGCAGACTATATCGAACAGCGACAATTTTTGGAAGATGCTAGTAGTGTAGTACTCGAGCAAGTGCAAGACGTTATAAAAATACACAACTGTGTAAAAGTAAATACTGTGTTCAACGGTGAGTTTGTGACAGGTGATAAGAGCGCCAACAAAAGTATTAACACGAGAAATTATGAACTTTTTCGCACGTCCGATTTACGCGAGTGATATGAGCGGCATGTCATCGAAACCACATTGACGTCTCTCGAAGAGTTCCAGGAACGTGATAGCGGATGGGCATTGTCACGAATCCTCGATCTTACGGTAAATATCAACAAGTGCAATCCTATGCGCGCGGGATGCCATATTAAATTACCGCGAGAAATTATGACGAAGAGAGCGGTAATTAATGTGCTATCAATGGACAATGCGTGTTTCGCGTGGTGGCCGCTCTGTACCCCGTTGAAAGACATGTGGAACGGGAATCTTCATATCCGCACTATACGACGGTGTTAAATTTACAAAACATTGAGTTTCCGATAACGTTGAATCAAATAAAAAAGTTTGAACATATAAACAATATCTCAATCAACGTCTACGGCATCGAGAGGAAGAAGGAACTATCAATTCTTCCGATACGACTCGCCGATCGGAAAAGAGAAAAACATGTGAATTTGCTGTACGTGGAGGAGGAGGACGACAACGTTGGACATTTCGCGTATATCAAAAATCTGTCTCGCCTCGTAACCTCGCAACTGAGCAAATACAATGGTCAAAAATATATCTGTGATCGGTACGTATATTTATTGCAAATTATATATAATTGTAAATAAAATTGTAAATAAAATTGTAAATAAAATTGTAATTTTTTTTCTTTCACAGATGCTTGCACTTCTTTAATTTGAGCGAAAAGTTAGAGGCTCACATTGTGACTGTCGAGAAATGAACGACGCAATCAGATTACCAAGCGATAAAGATAAGTGGCTCGGCTTCGACAACTACAATAGAAAGGAGCGACTTCCGTTTGTAGTGTACGCCGACTTGGAGTGTGTGCTGAGGAAGACATCGGAACACGTGTCATACGATCAACATCACGAGGTATTTAGCGTTGGGTACTACGTGCAATGCTCGTACGATGAAACATTATCCGCATACCGATCTTATCGCGGCGCTGATTGTGTCGCGTGGTTCGCCAATACTCTCGAGGAATTAGCGCATCGCATAAAGGGTATTTTGTCTGATAATGTCCCCATGATAAATTTAACATCAGACGAGTGGGAAAAATTTCATAGCGCCACGCAATGTCACATTTGTGAAAAACCGTTTGCGCCGGACGATAATCGAGTACGCGATCGATCATTGTCATCTAACTGGGCGATACAGGGGTCCCGCATACTCAAACTGTAATCTAAATTACAAAGACTCTTATGTCATTCCTGTAGTTTTCCACAATCTATCTGGTTATGATGCACATTTTATCATAAAAGAAATAGCTACCGCATACGAAGGACGCGTAGATGTGCTTCCAATAACAAAAGAAAAATACATTTCATTTACAAAGACTGTCAATAGTACCGTCGACGACGACAAAGATCGGAAAGCTTGCATAAATTTACGATTCATACAAATTTCTCAGTGCTAGTCTTGACAAACTGGCATCCTTCCTCGAGAAGGATAAGTTAAAAATTTTACGTTTCAATTTTTCCGCATTATCCGCTCACAATTTCGAATTATTGACGCGAAAAGGTGTCTTTCCATACGAGTACATTGACTGCGTGGACAGGCTGCAGGACACGCGTTTACCGCCGCACGAATCATTTTATAGTTCCTTGACCGGTGACATTGTATCCGAGAGCGATTACGCGCACGCTGAGAACGTCTGGAATCGATTCTCCCTTCGAACTCTAGGCGAATATAGCGATCTGTATTTAAAAACTGATGTCATGTTATTAGCAGATATTTTTGAAAACTTTCGCGACACTTGCATCGCGAGTTAAGGACTCGACTCTGCGTATTATTATACTCTTCCCGGGTATACGTGGGACGCCATGTTAAAACATACAAATATTACGTTTGAATTGCTTACCGATATCGACATGATTATGTTTATCGAACGAGGTATACGCGGCGGTCAATGTTCCAACAGATACGCGCATGCTAATAACAAGTACATGCAGTCATACGACTCATCGAAACCATCGTCGTACCTTTTGTATTTCGATGTAAATAATTTGTATGGATGGGCAATGTGTCAATCATTGCCTTATGCCGATTTTCGATGGATCGAAGACATTTCAAACTTTGACGTTAGCGCGATCGCTCCGGATTCGGTCACAGGTTATATTCTCGAGGTCGATCTGGAGTACCCGCAAAGTAAACATAACACACACATTGACCTACCGTTCTGTCCGACGCGCGACAAGCCGCCCGGCAAGCGGGAAGATAAGCTTCTCGCAACGCTATATGACAAGAAGCGTTACGTCATACACTACCGCAACCTGCAGCAGTGCACACGTCACGGTCTTTGTATCGTAAAGATACATCGCGTATTACAATTTACTCAATCCGCATGGCTCCACGATTACATCAAACTCAATACAAAATTTAGAACACAAGCGAAAAATGATTTTGAAAAAAATTTGTACAAACTGATGAACAACGCGGTATTCGGCAAAACTAAGGAAAACGTTCGAAATCATGTGGATGAATTATTGACAAAGTGGGACGGACGATACGGTGCGGAAGCGATGATCGCGAAACCAAATTTCCATAGTAGGAGTGTCTTTGCGGAAAACCTAATCGCCGTTGAATTACGTAAACTAAAAGTAAAATTTAACAAACCAATCTATGTTGGTATGTGTATACTCGATATATCGAAAGTGTGTCTGTATGAATTTCACTACGAGTACATGTCACCGCTCTATCGTGAAAGATGCCGGATAATGTACACCAACACCGACAGTTTAATATATCACATCGAGTGCGACGATGTGTACGAGAACATGAAACGCGATATCGCTAGATTCGATACGAGCGATTATCCAATTGACAACGCGTACGGTATAGCGCATGCAAAAAGGTGCCAGGCTTGATGAAAGACGAGAATAACGGCGCGATAATGACCGAATTCGTCGGGCTTAGAACAAAAATGTACGCGGTGAGGGTGGACGGCAAAAAAAACACTAAAAAACCAAAAGGTGTCAAAAGTAACGTCGTAGCGCGTAGTATAACATTCAACGATTATACGCGGTGCCTGAATGACGAGATTGAAATGACACGTTAGCAGTCATGTATTAGAACGAAATTGCACGAAGTGTATACCATCCGCGAGACAAAAATTGCTCTAAGTCCGTACGACGATAAGCGGTATATCATATCTGTTTCGACTGACACATTACCATGGGGACATTACCAGATACCCTTATAAAATATAATAATATAATATAATGTGTGTGTGTGTGTGTGTACGATATATTGTTATGTAACATGTGTGTAATATATTGTAACGATTAAAGGAAAGGATGTATTAATAAAGATTTTGTATTTCATATATTTCATGTATATTTCATATATTTTATACGTTGTACACATTATATTTTTCTTAAAATAAATACAGTCTATATCAGAGCTGTCCACGTTTTGCACTTTTCGGCCGATTTCCGAGGCTCACCGCCTAGCGGTCCCCACTTACGCTCGAGACCTTAGCAACGCGTGGCCCGATAACCGTAACTAAGACGCGCGGAGCTCTGTCTCAGGGACGGCGCATCTGTAACGCAATGCTGTTCCGAGATATCGAATTATTTCGGCGATAGCGTCAGCCGTCTCGCTCCCGCCTTTACTCTTGAGTGGTATAGCCCACGCGTACTTGCTCAACACATCGATGACGGTGAGTATGTAGTGGTAACCTTTGTTGAAACGAGAGTACGGACGCATCTCGACGATGTCGGCTTGCCACAGATCATCATATCCTCGCACTATGACATGTCTTCGGGGAAAATTTTTTCTCGCCGGCGCGTGCAGTTCGTTCACCAACTGCCGTCTCTCCAAACTATGTTGTTTCATCGCTTCATCGGTTTTTCCCGATCGTCGTTTGCTGCTGTTTGTTTTATCGCTCATTTCCGTTACTGAGCCATTCGTAGCCGTTCTTGACCCGTTTGTAGCCGTTCTTGACCCGTTCCTGAGCCGTTCGTAGCCGTTCTTGAGCCGTTCGTAGTCGTTCTTGACCCGTTCTTGAGCCGTTCGTAGCCGTTCCTGACCCGTTCTTGAGCCGTTCATAGTCGTTCTTGACCCGTTCTTGCGTTGTTTACTTCCGTTCTTGACCCATTCGAAAATCGTTCTTGATTCGTTCATTGCTTTGTTCACAGTCGTTTCTAACCCGTTCGTAGCCGTTCCTTACCCGTTCGCAACCGTTCCTGACCCGTTCACAGCCGTTCCTGAGTTGTTTGTAGCCTTGCATGTAACCTTTAATGACTTGTTCGTAGCCTCGTTCGCAGCTCTGCTTGAGTTGTTCGTACCCTCGTTCGCAGCTGTTGCTAGGCCGTTCACTACCACTGCCGTTCATTGTAGTTAGATAGCAGTTCGATAATCCTTCGTAGCTGTTCCATAATTGTTTGTAGCCGTTCGATAACCCTTCGTAGATGTTTGATAACTGAGTTTGATAACTGTTCGATAGCTGCTCCTAACCCGTTCACTGCTGCTCATTCAGGTTGATAGTCGTTTTTGAGTTAGCGTTAGCCGCGCGTTGATCGCAGTCTGTACTGCTCGCACGTCCTTCTCGAACGAAGTCAGCTTCTCATCTGATTCTTTCTGTTGATTCATCAATCTTTTAACACAGGATTCCACATACAGTTTGTTGACAGCATCAGTGTCAGCTTCAGGTTGCGCTACACGACGAATCTTGCGCGATCTTGCATCATAGTCTGTAGCGACACGACACAGAGCGTTTCCGCGCACGTAACTTCTCACCAATCTATCCCAATGATCGCTTGTGCCAGTTGCATCATTTCTCCGTTCGAATAATCCAAATTTGTTGATAGGCATTTTTCGATGCGAATGACGCCGATCGACTGATTAGTTTTGCCGAGACACCGTTTAATTTATAATAATGCCAACTTCGCGAAGTTCCTCAATGATCGACAGGATCTCGTTGTCGTGAGCGTTGTGGCCAGCTCGGCGCGAAACATCGAGCAATCGTACCCGATCCACTAGCTCATTGGGGTCGTCCCAGTGCACGTAATCGATTTTATGTCGGTTAGCGTCATCGCTTGAGGCATGAATACACCCTTTCCAGATTTTTTCTTTTCAATTGACATCAACGGTGCGATTATTTGTTTGTATTTGTATCCCCTGTTACTCCGTAATTGACCTTGCGCATCATATTTGCGTTTATGCACGTTCGTCGCCAATAATATGCTCTTGTATTTTTGCATATCGTCTTCCGTGTAAATAACGTCGGGAATCCTCTTGAAGACTAGCTCGTATAATCCAGGTGTACCAATGTACTTTACTTTGTCTATAATTATAGAATCATATTTATCCATGTCGAATCATTTGTTACCGAGCAACATTCCATCCTTGTCGAAATAGACACCATATACGTGATCGATCTCATTTTTTTTGTCGCCACCGAAGAGAGCGCCCATGTATTTTTGTCCCAGTGGTCCGAAGTGCTCTCGCAACATTTCTTGACCTTCCAACGTTTGTAACGTGTTTCGAACGGATGTTTCAAGTGAATTGCTTGTGGTTTCGAAAACATTTTCGTTTGCGAGTGATTCGGGTATTGTAAATGGTATGATTCTCGTTGTCGCGGACTGTGTAGAGGTGGACGGTGTAGAGCTTATCGGTGGTTCATCCAGTAAAAATCCGTCCGATGTACGTGGCGTCGATGAGCGATTTGTGTTTGGTCGTTTTCTCTTTTTCGGTGTCTCATCTTCTTCCTCCTCCTCGTACCGCTTAACAGCGGGTAACGTTTTAATTTTCACGTCAGCTTTACTCTCAGGTTCGTTTTTCACTGCGATCAAGCTCGCGTTGTCGACAATCTTTTGTAGTGGTTCGATAATATGTTTAAAGTGAGTCTTGACTGCGATATCGTCATCGATCTTACCAGTCTTTAAAGCACGATGTTTCTTACGGATCGATTCGCTCGTTTTCACAATTTCCTTCGCAATCTTTTCACGCTCGCGAATGTTATCGTTATCAGCCATGTCTGCAGAGTGCTCGCGTTTCACTCTTCTCGACAAAATATCGGCAGTGACTAATCGTTTTGCGGTATCGCAAACTCGTTAAATCCTTTTCTGTATCGCCCGTTTGTAAGCAACCTGTCCTTGTCTATCACTAAGAATCCATACTTTTGTTGCCAACAAATACGACATAATTTACTGAAATCTTCGTACGACATGTCGGTATTCACATGATCGTTGTACACGTGTTTCAAGTTGGTACCGTCCTGTTTAAACAAGATCAGTAAGTTCGCGTTGTCGCGTATAAGATGTTTTGGTATTCTCGCGTACGTCTGACAGAGATAGAAGCAATCAACGTTCGAGTAGCGTCCCATTGAAAAGTACTCTCTTATCGTATCTTGCTTCCCACATAGCACAAAACGTCCTGTGGATGTTCATTTTATATCCATTTTACATCCGTATGTCCATGGATATGAAATGAACATCCATGGTATATCCAATATGAGACATCCATCAATGGACAATATTTAGATATCCACAGAATGTCCAGTCTTGGACGTCAAATCCCATATAGCATAAAATCTCCGTAGAATATCCTTATTTGATCGGAATGATCTCAAATATATATAGTGATTCAGACTAATTTACCTGAGGATTACCTGAGGATATTTCTAATTGTCATATATACATATACATAAATATATATTTTACTTATTTATTTTTTAAAGTATTTGTTAACTTTATTTTATCTACTATCTAATGTATTTTATTTTTTAATATATTTATTATAAGTTCCCGCCAAGTTATCGTTGGCGAAAAATCGGCTAGCTTCGGCTATACTCGGTTCGTTACGGTTACACGTTGCTCGCGTCGAAAAAATGGCATCACTGCATGTTGACCAGAAGTCTTGTCTTGCCGGCCAAGTAGTGTTATTGAGTGAGAGATCGGTTTTGATGAGCAGCTAGTGTTTAGGATCTTGATTGACTGTCGTACTTGTACGGATGAATTATATCCGTGGTACTCTACAGTGAATTCTGCGAGAGATCGTTAACGCGTGCATATACCGTCATGGCATACACGTGTGATATAGTGCGCCGCAGAAGGGCATAGAAGCCATCTTAGCTGCATTTTTTCTTTATATGTTTTTTTATTTTCTTTGTCTCGGCTGATATGCAGCAATTGATATATTAGACTTATTGTGCCAAAAACTTGTAAATAGTGTATATATTATAAGTGTAATACGAAACTTGTCGTATATATCATATATATGAATGGTTGTTGGCCATTTGTAGACATTTCTGTCTAAGATTATTAGACAGTAGTATTATCAGACAATTATCTACAGTTGTGTCAGGATAACAGATGTGGCAGGATAAAACGTTGTAAGGTAAGATTTACAATTATCTCAAATATTAATGAGTGAATTAGTATAACAATATAACAACATGCATGTCCAAAGACGTGCACAGGACATCCAGAGGAGGTTTATACATCCTCTGGATGTCCTGCGCACGTCTTTTGGACATGCATGTTGGTAGGAATAAATTTATATTGTTCCGGCATACACAGATTGTCTTTATATTATATTATATCACTTAAGATGATGTTATACATGCTAGTAATGAATGTTTCCGTTAACCATTCGTAGATATTTCCATCCAACATTACTACACGTATTGGATTTCCGTCCAAAATTACATACGTATTGGATTAATTTCGGATATACTATACGTATCGGAATAATTACAGTTGTAAACAGACTTAGCAGGAAAAGAAGTTGTAAGGTAAGACTTACATCAATTATTTCATATTAACGAGTAAATTATACAGCACCACACATCCAAAAGACGTTCAGAGGACCTGAAGACATCCTAACATCCTCTAGATGTCCTCTGAACGTCTTTAGGATATGTGTGCTGTTAGGGACCCAGCAAACACAGAACATTGTGGCAATGTTGCTGCAATATGTAACAAGTAACGATAATGATAACGCATTACTTTTATGAATAATTAACGTTCCCAACAATTTTTATAATTTTAATTAATAATATTTGAGATAATTATATAATATATAAATTGATAAATTGTGATAAATGATATATAAAAGTAAGAGAGATTATAATTAATAAGAATTAAATGAGATGATTAAATTATGTAGTAAGATAATTGATATATATTCAAAATTTTTATCTTTTATTGTCTGATATAAATTTTCTTTTTATGAATTAAAAAGTTAAAGTTCAAATAAGATTTTTTAAAAAATATTTTTTCTTAGGGAAATTATGGAAAAATATAATAAAAAACGCAAACGGCTACGTGAAATGTCAGTTAGGCATTTGAGAAGACTTGTGCAAAATGAAACAAATTTGTTAGACTATAATGATCAGGAAAAGATCAGAAAAGATCAGGAAAAATTATCAGAAAATCATACATTGCCAAGTATAAGTGCCAAATTTTATGAAAATGATCATGTAAATGAATATGTAAATGAATCTGATAATCATATAGAATTTATATGCAGTGAAACCGAAAATGACAATATCAATATAATACATGAATTAAATGAAATAACAAATAATACAGAAAATAATGCAGTTTATTTTGACAATCCAAATACTGAGAATGTTAAAGAGGAAAGAAACTTTAAATTCTTATTACGTGACTGGGCTGTAACAAATAACGTTAATCACGTTACACTAAGTCAACTTTTGAAAATTCTTCGTATGCATGAATGCTTTTCTGATTTACCAGTAGATCCTAGAACTTTATTGCAAACGCCAAAAAATACTACAATCAAAACTGTTTTACCTGGTTTATATTCTCATTTTGGAGTTCGTGTTGCATTAGAGAAATATTGTAGAAAATATAATCACAGATTTCATAATATACATACAATAAATCTAGGAATCAATATTGATGGTTTACCTATATCAAGATCTTCAACATCATCATTATGGTCAATCTTAGGATGTGTTTTGCCATATAAAGAAATTTTTATAATTGATGCATATTATGGATCTAAGAAACCAGCAAATTGCAATGAGTATTTACAAGATTTTGTCGAAGAAATGATAGAGTTGATAAATAATGGAATTTTTCTGTATGAGAAATTATATAATATCAAAATTAAACAAATTTTATGCGATGCTCCTGCAAAATCTTTTATATTAAATGTAAAAGGTCACAATGGTTACTTCAGTTGCACAAAGTGCATAATTGAAGGTGAATATCGAAACGGACATATTTG
This sequence comes from Prenolepis imparis, assembly GCF_030444845.1. Lineage (NCBI taxonomy): Eukaryota > Metazoa > Arthropoda > Insecta > Hymenoptera > Formicidae > Prenolepis > Prenolepis imparis. The sequence continues at coordinate 59,773 of NW_028141294.1, forward strand.
TTTTGCAGATATTCATGCTGCAAAAAGAACAAATAATGATTTTTTAAATGAAACCGATGAAAATTTCCACTTAGACTACACCAATTTAAAACAAATACCGCAGTTACATTTTATAGAAAATATTCCTCTTGATTATATGCATCTACTTTGTCTCGGAATTATGAGAAAATGTTTGTATATGTGGACAACAGGTGATTTAAAAATTCGTTTGCAACATCGTAAATGTCAAACAATATCAAACAATTTAGAAACTATTAAACAGACCGTACCAGTTGAATTTGGTAGAAAACCGAGATCTTTGGATTATTTAAAACAATGGAAGGCAACTGAATATCGACAAATTTTATTATATACAGGCCCTGTTGTTTTTGAAGGAATACTTCAAAATGATTTATATGATCATTTTCTAACTCTTCACGTAGCTATTAGAATTTTATGCAGCAAAAATTTATGTAAGGATTATTTGAATTATGCTGAAGAATTATTGAATCATTATGTCAAAAGTTTTAAAATTTTGTATGGAGAATACAATGTCTCTCATAATGTTCACGGTCTGATTCATTTATGCGACGATGTTCGAATACATGGCACTTTAGATTTATTTAGTGCTTTTAAATATGAGAACTTTTTACAAGAAGTAAAGAAAGCAATTCGCAAAGCTGATAAACCGTTACAACAATTACATAGAAGATACGTAGAGAAAGATGCTATATGTAACAATGAAATTTTGACATACAAAGAAAATCCTAAAATACAGTTACTTAAGGAACATTCTAATGGTCCCATTATTCAAAACTGCACAAATCCTCAGTATGAAGTTATTAATATTTCAAATTATGTTATAAAAGTGAACGATAATGCTAATAATCGTTGTCTTATGAAAGATGAAAGTATTGTAAAAGTTGAAAATATTGCATATTGTAACACAAGAAAATGCTTAGTTGTCATCGGTAGAAAATATATGATTAAACAAGATTTATTTCATGTTCCATGTGTGTCATCATTACTTGAAATTTATAAAGTTAGCAATTTGTCTGAATTATGTTCATGGCCCATATCGGATATCAGCAAGAAAATGTTTATTATGCAATACTCAAACAATGATGCATTCGTTGTTTTACCGTTATTGCATATTGAATAATTAATAAAAAATTTAATTTGTAGATATTTAAAATAAAATAAAAATAAACAATAAGTAGGTATACTAGGCGGGTTCTAACTACGGGGCAATGAGGGGGGGTGAGGGGCAAGGGGAACCCAGGGCGCGGGGGAATGACGTCACGCGGGAGGCGTCCGCGATGTACCGCGATGTAACGCGAGGGGGTCGCGGGGAGGGAGAAGCGTCCGCGATTTTGGTACCGGGTCCGCGAGGGGGTCGCGGGGAGGGGGAAGCGTCCGCGATTTTAGTACCGGGTCCGCGAGGAGTCCGCGGGGAGGGGGAGCGTCCGCGATTTTAGGGTCCGCGAGGGATCCGCGGGGAGAAAGGAACCGCGAAAGACCGCGTGAAGCTTTATGGGTGAGGGGTCCGCGGGGAGAGAGGAACGCGAAGGAGAGCGCGAGGCACACGTGAGAGAGATGACGCAAGCGAGACGTATATGCAAGAGCGAGAGAGATAGTGCGAGATGGTTAGGTAGCGAGATGACGCGAAGGAGAGCGCGAGGCGCACGCGAGAGAGATGACGCAAGAGCGAGAGAGATAGCGCGAGATGACGAGGCGATGGAGAGCGCGAGAGCTGATGCAGCGAACGAGAACGCAAAGAGAGAGGCGTTCGTAAGAGAGACTTTTTTTTTAATAATATTTATAGTAATTTTTAATTAATATTTTTAATAGGAGGAAGGGGAGAGGACTTATTCTAAAATAAATACATTTTTTTTTTTTTAATATTTAAAATAATGTTTATTTATAAAATGAGTATGTGTGTGTGTGTGTATTTACAAAATGTGTGTGTGTGTGAATTTAAAATTTAAAATATAATAATATAATATGAATATAATATAAAAATATAATAATATAATATGAATATATAAGAAAATATACAAATAATAAGGTAAACAATATAAAATGTAAAATATAAAATGTAAAATATAATACAATAATTATAATATATAAAAATATAAAATATATAAAGCAGCGCGATGGTGGCTGCGAGGTGGTGTCGGCGATAGCTGTGAGGCGGCAGGGCTAGGTGGATGCGGTTTCTGCATAACAAAAAAAAAAAAAGTTTTTTTTTTATTAATTTAATAATTTTTAAATATTTTAATTTAGTTATTATAAAATTAATGAGACTTACCAAAACTCGTTTGCCATACAACCAGGATTGAGTTCTGTTACACAGAAATTTTGAACTCGCCAATCAAAATAGTCGAGTGGAGAATGATACAAATTATGCGTAAAGATGCAATCATACAGGTTTTTCGTGTGACGTTTTTTAAAACCTATTTCACGCCCGTGTATTGCCTGCACGATTGAATTTACTGGAGTGTTTGTCGATAGTGCTGGAACATTGGTATCTACGCTTAAGTAACGTCTGCGTAGCGATCTTCTTATTTCTTCAAGTCGCGCGATTCGAGCGGTCCGTGACTGCAAATTTCCAATTAATAATTTCTTTGGGTTGATTTTCATTACGAAAATTCTCATTAGTTCTTGTGGGCATTTTCCTTCTAACAAGTCGATACATCCATCGCACTCCAACTCCCATTTACTATAACTCACTTTATCACTTTCAGTCGGACGCACTGCAAAATTTTTTTTTTCAAACCGAGCAGCAAATTTTAACACATCTTTTTCCAGCGATGCAATGTATTCCTCCAGAGTTAACATCTTTACAACACGTTTTCCCTTCAATTAGAGTATATCATACAGTTTCATGCAACCGCACAGCACGAGCATGTGAGTATAAGTCTGCTACTCTATGACACGACACATATATTATAATGTTGCTCCCCTCTTGATTTTAATTCTACATCTCTCTTCATCTCTCTGTTCTAACTGGAGTATCATCTAGCTCATCATTTTTTTTTTAAGAGTTTTGCTGATAATGCATGTGCACATCATACTATTCATATACATATAGAACAGGGGCGGGAAAGAAATAATTAAACACAGTTTAACAGTAAAATAATTTATTTGTTGCAAGCATTATAAATAATTTCATTTATAGCACAAGTTATCAATTCACAATCTATAAGTGATTCGCTATTAAACATATTACTATCACGTATCGCCTTTGCGGCATTGCTCACATCGTGGATATTATCACATTGTAAAATATTTACAAATTGCTTAAATTTTTCATTAACACTATGAGTATTCTCACACAGCCAGGAATACATATGATCAATACATTTGTCAAAATCGAATAAATGTAGTAACGTTGATGGTTTCATGTACAAAGAATTATCAGATGAAGTAATTTTTATAATTTTTGAAGTATACATGTTAACCGCTTCGAGTGTTAGATCACTAATCCATAGCGGAGTTTCAGTTAGCTGCTCAATGTCTGCTCGTTTCCGCATTAGAGATTTCCATGTTTCAATGGATAATATTATTTGATTGCCTCGATTATCACCGAGAGCCAATTCCACATAGGATATTATTCCGACGCTGATTCCTATTTCCAAATATTTGTATGATGTTGGGGTTAAGACGTATCTTCTTCCAAGTATACGAGCCACACGATGAGATGAAGCGCTACAAAAATTTTATTGAAAATAATTATTTAACAACAAAAAAAAAGTTGTTTATTGAAAAATTCATTTAACAGATAATATTGAAACTTACTTGTCACATTTCTTCTTGTACAAAACATTGCTCTCTTATACTAGAACGTAATAATTCATGCTGGCGGAGTACATTTTAAAAGAACCTTTTCAATCGAGTGATTGATACAATACTAAATCATTATTACAAGTTTTTATTGATACAAAGCAATGGGATGGGGATTATTGCTGACGCAAAATTATTTTCAACCAATCAAAGCGTCGATGCACAGCTGCTGCTATGACATCATCCTCAATGAAATATTAAATGTAAAATAATGCAACATATTCAAAATTTCAAGCGTCAATGTACGGCTGCTATGATATCATCCCCAGGTGTTCAAAACGTACGTAACAAAATCACAAGAAAATGCAACATAATTAAAATTTTCGAGCGCCAATGTACGGCAGCTCTCATCTTGAGATGAATCTCGCGAAATGTACAAAAATGTATCAATTTCAAGCTCCAATGTACGGCTGCTATGATATCATCCCCAGGTGTTCAAAACGTATGTAACAAAATCACAAGAAAATGTAACATAATTAAAATTTTCGAGCGCCAATGTACGGCCGCTCTCATCTTGAGATGAATCTCGCGAAATGTGCAAAAAATGTATCAATTTCAAGGTCGATGCATCATTCGTACGTAACAAAATCACAAAGTTAAGTGCAACATACTCGAGTGCCAATGATCTCTACGATTAAATAAAAAGGATGGTAAAGAGGCATACTATGTTAGTATCATTGTCAGAGGTTCAGCAAGAGCATCTCAAAAATGGCACAATTGAAAGCAAGTTTGTTGGAGCAAGCCGCAAGGGTGAATTCGGTGGAAGAATATATTGTGTGGGAGCAGCAATGTGACGAATACATCGAATCACTGGAAGAACAAAGTCGAATAAAACGTCCACGATTACCGATCGGAGTTCGACAATCGCTTGTCTCCCAAATTGCACGTCTCGAAGGGTTGAAGAATTCGGTACGCAGACGTTTTGTACACGCAGGTGCCGGAAGCAGTTCGCGAGACATCGGACTCATATGGCGAGAGATTGATACGGCGTTCGAGAGCCGCATCTTGACTGGTGTGGTGATAAACAGCAACCACATCGAACCTCGTTAATTTCTAGAGGATGCCAAAGACATTGTGATCGAACACGTGCAAAAAGTGTTGCAAAAACACACTAGTGTGAAAGTGAACACTATGTTTAATGGTGAGTTTGTGTCAGGCGATAAGCGCGCTAATAAAACTATCAATACTAAAAACTTTGAAATCTTTCGCACCTCCGATTTACATGATTGGTACAAACGCCGCGTTATCGAGCCCACACTAGCATCGCTAGAAGAATTTCAAGAACGTGATAGTGGTTGGGCATTATCGCGAATAAACAATTTAACTGTAAATATAAACAAGTATAATCCAATGCGCGCGGGATGCCATGTTAAATTGCCGCGAGAAATAATGAACAAAAGAGCTGTAGTGAACGTGCAATCTAAAGACAATGCATGTTTCGCGTGGGCGGTGGTCGCTGCTCTGTACCCCGCAGAAAGAAATGTGCAACTGGAATCTTCATATCAACATTACACAACAGTGTTGAATCTCCAGGACATTGAGTTTCCGATGACGTTGAATCAAATTAAAAAATTTGAACATCATAATGACATTTCGATAAATGTGTACAGTATCGAAGAAAAGAACATTGTCCCGATACGTCTCTCGGAGGAAAAGAAAGACAGACACATCAACTTGTTGTACATGCAAGACAGCAATAGCGTTGGACATTTCGCCTGGATAAAGAATCTATCCCGGCTTGTCAGCTCGCAATTGAGCAAAGACAAATGTAGAAAATATATCTGTGATCGGTATGTATATTTATTGCAAATTATATATTAAATAATCATAAAATAATTATAAAGTGTTTATAATTGCTATTATCTTTTACAGATGCTTGCATTATTTCGGGTCTGAGGACAAGTTGCAGACACATATGGTAGACTGCGGAGAGATGAATGATTGCGCTATCCGGTTACCGAGCGATAAGGACAAGTGGCTCGCGTTCAACAACTTTAATCGCAAAGAACGACTTCCTTTTGTCGTATACGCAGACCTCGTGTGCTGACAAAGACGAATAAGAAGGAAGAAGAAAAGAATTTATACCAACATCACCAAGTATTTAGTATAGCATATTATGTACATTGCTCATATGACGATTCGTTATCCGAATATTATTCTCGTCGTAGTGTAGATTGCGTTTCGTGGTTTTCCAAACAACTACAAAATTTAGCGATACGCGTAAAGAATATTTTAGCAACTAACGTCCCCATGGTAAATTTAACATCTGACGAGTGGGAAAAATTTCATAGCGCGACGCATTGTCATATATGTGAGAAACCATTCATGCAAGATAACGATACACGCGTACGCGATCATTGCCATCTGACCGGGCGGTACAGAGGTCCCGCGCACTCAAATTGTAATCTAAATTATAAAAACTCTTTTTGTATTCCAATAGTATTTCACAATTTATCCGGTTATGACTCACATTTCATAATTAAGGAAATAGCTACAGCGTTCGAAGGGGGAATCGAATTACTTCCAATAACTAAAGAAAAATATATATCATTTACAAAAACTGTCAATAGTACCAACGATGACAAAGATAGGAAAGCTTGCATAAAATTACGATTTATCGATTCATATAAATTTCTCACGACAAGTCTCGATAAATTGGCATCTTTTTTGGATAAAGATAAACTCAAAATTTTACATTCAGAATTTGAAAACTTATCTACCGAAAATTTCAATTTATTAACACGGAAAAGTGTCTTTCCATACGAATACATTGACTGTTTTGAAAGGTTGCATGATACGTGTCCACCGCGCGAATCGTTTTATAGTTCTTTGACCGGCGACACTGTATCCGAGAACGATTACGCGCACGCTGAATACGTATGGGTGCGGTTCTCCATTCGAACGCTGGGCGAATTATAGCGATCTGTATTTAAAAACTGACGTCTTGTTATTAGCTGACATTTTTGAAAATTTCCGAGATAAATGTATCGAGAGTTATGGGCTCGACCCCGCGTATTACTATACTCTCCCCGGGTATACGTGGGATGCCATGTTAAAACATACAAATATTACGTTCGAATTGCTTACCGATATCGACGGTTATGTTTATAGAACGGGATATACGCGGCGGTCTAAGTCAATGTTCAAACAGATATGCACACGCTAATAACAAGTACATGCAGTCGTACGATTCATCGAAACCATCTTCGTATCTAATGTATTTCGATGTAAATAATTTGTATGGATGGGCAATGTGTCAACCGTTGCCATATGCAGATTTTCGATGGGTCGATGACATGTCTAGTTTCAATTTATCATCTATCGCGCTCGATTCGCCTACAGGCTACATCCTTGAAGTAGATTTAGAATATCCACAACGTCTTCACAATGCGCACACTGACCTACCGTTTTGCCCGACACACGACAAGCCACCAGGCAAGCGGGAAGATAAGCTGCTCGCGACATTATATGATAAAAAGCGTTACATGATACACTACCGCAACCTGCAGCAATGTATGCGTCACGGTCTTCAAGTTACTAAAATACATCGCATATTACAATTCGCACAATCTCCATGGCTTCGAAATTATATCGAACTTAATACACAATTTAGAATGCAAGCAAAAAATGATTTCGAAAAAAATTTATACAAATTGATGAATAATGCAGTATTCGGCAAAACGATGGAAAATGTGCGTAATCGTGTTGATGTAAAACTCATCACACAATGGGAAGGGAGATACGGTGCAGAGGCAATGATTGCGAAACCAAATTTTCACAGCAGAAGCATCTTTTCGGAAAATTTAATTGCCATAGAATTACGTAAACTCGAAGTAAAATTTTATAAACCAATCTATGTCGGTATGTGCATACTCGACATTTCGAAGACATGTTTATACGAATTTCATCATGAATACATGTCACCACTGTATCGAAATAAATGTCGGGTAATGTACACCAACACAGACAGCCTAATATACCACATCGAAGACGTATATGAGAATATAAAGCGCGACGTAAGCAAATTTGATACGAGCGATTATACTGCGGACAATGCGTACGGTATACCGCTTGTGAATAAAAAGGTGCCAGGTCTAATGAAAGATGAAAATAACGGTACGATAATGACTGAATTTGTAGGACTTAGAGCAAAAATGTATGCATTACGAGTGGATGGTAAGAAAGATACCAAAAAAGTAAAAGGTGTCAAGAGTAACGTTGTCGCGAGAACGATAACGTTTGATGATTACACGCGGTGTTTGAATGAAGAGATTGAAATGACACGTAGTCAGTCATGTATAAGATCGAAATTGCATGAAGTATACACCATTCGCGAGACGAAAATTGCTCTAAGTCCTCACGATGACAAGCGGTATATCATACCTGAAACCACTGATACATTGCCATGGGGACATTATAAAATACCTTTGTAAATAATATTTGTTGTAATATATTTTGTATAAATATGTATATTATATGTATATTTGTATTTATAAAATTATGAGATAAATATATTGTAAAATGAACAGTGTACAAATATTTTAAATAAATGTTTATAATAAATTATTTTTATGAATCCATGAGTTGTGAGATTTATCCAGTCCCAACCATTTCACATAAACATCATCGCCTTTTTTCCGCAAAACCTTTTCCACGAGATATACATCGGGATTTGCAACATGATGTAACTCGTACTCGTAGAATCCTCCGGCGACGGAATTTCCGCGCAAATCTTCAAGTATATATGTCGCAGGATTAGTTTTCTGCACTTTGATAATTTTAAATATTTCAGTAGTTCAATTTGGTGTAAAACCTTTTTCGAAGACGGTCTTGAATTTATTCACGCATACCTGACAGCCTACTTTGAATCTTGCCGGAGCAGCAATTTTTATGTTACTGTATACCGTATTTAAAAGTTTTTCGGCAATCTCCGGAGTAACATCGATAGGTTTCATACCGATAGTGCGATGTTTTCGCGCATTGTACTCTGCAACGAGTCGGGACAGCGCGTCGATCCACTTGTAATTACCATTAAGTGTAAACATTTTCCACATATTGTTCTTTAAAGTACGATTAAATCGTTCCACTACTGAGGCTTTCATAACAGAATACGTCGAGTAATGATTGATGTTGTGTTTTTTTACGAGTTTCTGCACATTTGCATTGTAAAATTCTTTTCCTCTATCGGTTTGTATGTTTCTCGGACATCTCTTGCTATCTCGAATTATCTCAGCGATAGGGTCAGCTGTTTCGCGTCCGCTCTTATTCTTGAGCGGCAGGGCCCATGCATACTTGCTCAACACATCGATGACGGTGAGTATGTAATTGTATCCTTTGTTGACTCTTGCATAAGGACGCATCTCGACCACGTCAGCTTGCCACAGGTCGTCGTATCCATGTACTATGACACGTCTACGCGGAAAATTTCTTCTCGCTGGAGCGTGCAATTCCTCCACGAGTAGCTGCTTTTCAGAGGTGTTTGATCGAGGCATATTTGTAATAATGTGATATAATTTTCACGTACAGTTCTTTATGTATCTTTTGATGTAGTCTGCGTTACAGCCATTTTATCCAGCGTTAATAATAGCGGCTGCATATTCCTTTCAAGCCTGATTATTTTTTCCTCAATTTCTTTCTATTGATCTCTCAAAAGCTTGACACTCGCTTCGACATATCGTTTGTTGGCTGCATCATTATCATCTTCCGGTTGCGCTACACGTATCTTGCGCGACCTTGCGTCATAGCCGGAGGCTGTTAGACACAGAGTATTATCGCGCACGTAATTTCTTAGTAATCCATCCCATTGATAATATGAATTATTATTCGACGTTCCAAGTGATAATCCAAATTTATTAATCGACATTTCGATACCACTAATATTGACAGACTGACTCGTATCGTGGATGTATAACTTATTTTATAATAATACCAGCTTCGTAAAGTTCCTCGATAATCGATAATATTTCATTGCTGTGGGCGTTGTTGCCGGCTTGACGTGAAGCTTCGAGCAATCGCAGACGATCTACCAACTCGTTGGGATCATTCCAATGCACGTAATCAATCTTATTATTGTTTAAGATCATAGCACGCGGTATACCTTTTCCAGATTTTTTATCAGAGAATAATGGTGCGATTATATATTTATATTTGTAACCCTTGTTACCTAATACAGGCTGATTCACATTACCATTTCGTCTGTGCGCATTTGTTCTTATTAATATACTTTTGTAGTTTTGCAAATCATTCGCAGTATATATTTCATCGTCGGGAATTCTCTTGAAAACCAACTCGTAAAGACCTGCTGTTCCAACGTATTTTGATCCATCGATAATTATATTATCATTTTTATCCACATCGAAATTTTTATTACCGAGCGTCATTCCTTTGTTGATAAATTTAACACCGTATACGTAATCCATCTTGAAATTTTTATCTTGACTCAATATAGCTGCCACATATTTTTGAGCAAGTGGACCCAGGTGATTTCGCAATGAATTTTGACCATCGGATGTTTGTAATGAATGTTGAATTGATGTCACAAGCGATTCAGGTGAAGTCTCGAAAATTTCCTCGATAGATGTCTTATCATGCAATAATTGCCTTGGCTGTACATCTTGTATCGGAGTAGAAGTAGTTGCATCCAATAATTGTTGCATTCGCCTGCTTTTGATTCGCTTTGGAGTAGAAGTTATACCGCTCAATGATATATTTGATCGCTTTGTTTTAAACTCTTTTTTCTCTCCGAGCATACTCAATGGTTCAATCTTTTCTTCACCAGACTCAACACCAACTGTATTTTCAATAAGCTGTTTCAGAGGTTCAGAGATTGGTTTAAAATGCCTCTCCAATGCATCGTCCTCATCCATTTTACCAGTTTTCAAGAAACGATATTTTTTACGGATTGAATCGCTCGTTTTCGCAATCTCTATCACAATCTTTTCACAATCGTTATTCATCATGTTGCAATTTAGACGTTGCTCGATCAATGCATCGAAAGCGACTAAGTGCTTTGCGGTATTGCAAAGTCATTAAATCCTTTTCTGTATCGTCCATTAGTCAGCGGACTGTCCTTGTCAATCGCTGCGAATCCATATTTATGTTGCCAACATTTCTGACAAAATGCACGAAAATTATTGTAAGACATATCTGTATTTACGTGATCGTTGTACACATGTTTCAAGTTTGTCCCATCTTGTTTAAATAAAATTAATAAGTTTGCATTGTCACGTACAAGATGCTTGGGTATCTTGGCATACGTTTGACAAAGATAGAAACAGTCGACGCTCAAGTGTCGCTCCATTGCAAAGTACTCTCTTATCGTATCTTGCTTGTCACATGCCACGTCATCAAAGATAAAAATGGAATTCGGAAGCGCCTCACTCGGTGGAATGACATCGCTATTATTAGAGAATGTAAAATAACCAATTTCTTCTATCGGTGATAGCAAATTTTCCAAATATCGATATTTCAGTTGTTGAAGCGATTTCGAGTATACGTACACGTTCTCGAAGCAAACGCCGTGCGGGCTTTCTATCAAACTAATCAATGCGTTAGTTTTACCACAATTCGAAGGACCGCAAATGATTCCGCGTATAGTATTCGGCAGTATGTTTCCATGTCTGCGTATTTCTTTATCCGACATCAACCGTGTTTTATCGTCGAAATTTGTAACTTTGATTATCGTCGATTGCTGAACGAACCGCATGTTTTCTCTCGAATGAATGAATGAGTCATGGAGAGCCTATTTATAGCTGCGCGGAACCATGAATCACTCAGTATCGAAAAAATGTTTGTTCTGCTAACAAGTGCTTCCGATATTCACGGTTTAAGCGCCGAACAGCTGCAATTTGTACCAAAAGCATTTTTATTGCGATATGAAAATCACATCCACTACGTGTGGAACAAGCTTCCGGAACACATAAAGGCGGATCCAGAGATTCAGACCTGTCGTCGATGTTTCAAACATTACAATCGACCGTGGCAGCAAACGCACATCGACGGTCCAGCGCCGATGATAAAGGATTGCAGCGAATGTCAACGAAAATAGGTAGTGGTCTCTTTAATCGCGCGATAAACGCGCTTCCGATCGAATTACATATTCCCGGCTATCAGTTTTGCGGTCCGGGGACTCATTTGGAAAAGCGATTGGCTAGAGGTGATCGAGGTATTAATCCATTGGATGCCGCGTGTCGCGAGCACGACATTGCATATTCTCAAAGCAACGCCCTCAGAGAACGACACGTTGTTGATAATATACTCGCTGCGAAAGCGCAAAAACGTATTACTGCGAGAGATTCAACTCTTGGTGAAAGAGCAGCCGCTACGACTGTTTGGGCAGCTATGAAAGCAAAGACAAAATTCGGTATGGGGATGAATGTGCAAAAATATTTGAAAAAGAAGAAGAAACGAATACTGCCTGTGGCGAAGCGTGGTGGTATCTTGCCAATTTTACCATTGTTGGGAGTTCTCGGTTCGTTGGCCGGTGGAGCAGCGGGAGTCGCAAAGGCTGTGAATGATAGCAAGGCTGCGCAACGTCAGCTTGAAGAAATGCAACGTCATAATCGCGCTATGGAAGGTCGTGGAGTTTATCTCGCTCCATACAAGCGTGGACAGGGATTCTCAACTAAGAAAAAAAAAAAACGTCAAAAAAAAAAACGCTAAAATGCCTGCGGGTGTAACAACTAATGTACAATTAGAACAACTGGCAAGACGTATGCATATACCATTCTTTAGAGGTGTTTTCATGCGCAGTAATTTATCGATAAACGGTGTGCGACAAAATGAGAGCGGTATCGTCAATTTGGACGACGTTGATGGTCCCGGTACTCATTGGGTAGCATATGTAAAGAGGGGAAATCGATCAATATATTTCGATAGTTTTGGTAATCTACGACCACCCAAAGAATTGGTGCAATATTTAAATATTACGAAAACAGAATACAATCACACATCCTATCAAAATTATAATCAGAATAATTGTGGACAATTGTGTTTACGATTTCTTCAAACGGTTGATATAAAGCCTGTCAATCCATCATCACGATTCAGTTTGACAACATGTCGCTAACACTAACGTTGACTGGCAAAAGTAGCGTTCTCGCTGTAAGCTACTTTCCAGCTATAGATTTATCGAATGGTGATTATGAGCTCGGTTTAACAGATTTTGAAACTTATCATACGATTCCGAATGTAAATTCTAAGAATAATAAATTTTACTTTGATAACGATGACAAGGAAATTACAATACCCGAAGGATCATACGAAATACAAGCTATAGATGAGTATCTGAGACGTGCAATTTCACAATATCCTTCCAATAAAGCGCAGAATGAAGATGCAATAGCGCTTCGCGCCAATCATAATACTCTAAAGAGCGAAATCAAATGCATCTATAGAATAAACTTTAATAAACCATACAATATAGGATCGTTGTTGGGATTCTCGTCGAATCGTATATTGCAACCTCACAAATGGCATGATTCGGATTTACCTATAAATATTATTAGCGTGAATATTATCCGTATAGAATGTAGCGTCACCACTGGTGCGTACAGTAATAACAAGCGCGTACACACGATACATGAATTTTCACCGAGCGTGCCGCCAGGATATAAGATATCGGAAACGCCTGCACAGATCATTTATCTCCCGATCGTCGTACGGAGCATTACTGATCTAACGATACGCATTGTTGATCAAGAAGGACGATTGTTGGATTTTCGAGGAGAGAAAGTTACTGTAAGATTGCACGTACGGCGTCGACAAAATTAACGTGTGATGCTCGTGCTAAATGATACGGAGCACGTGAGAGATAATAATTTTACGAGGGACATTACGAGGGACAATACTTTTGCGAGAGCAGCTGCGGCAGTGAGCGACAATAATCAGAGATCTCGTTACACTAAAAAGAAACTCAGCGCATTGAATCGCGAATTTTTAAAATCATTGGGATTCATCGTACGAAAAGATGATTGATATTTTGAATATTGGTGGTGAACTAGTCTTTGATGATCGTATCGAGGTTGAGACACATACATACAATCCATATGCTAACACATCGCTTGGACATAGCGACGAGATACGGATACCTATATACCACCAGGATTTGTACACGTTGCCGTGCGAAAGCTTTTTGTATGTCGAGGGAAAGTTGATGACATCTAAAATAGATCCAAATGAAACGATGATATTAACAAATAATTGTGTTGCGTTCATGTTTGATGAAATTCGATATGAACTCAATGGTGTGGAGATTGATCGCAACAGAAACGTTGGAATAACTTCAACGATGAAAAATTATGTTTCTTTAACAACCGAGAGAAGTAAAATCTTGAAGAATGCTGGATGGGATATGACACATAATGGGTCATGTAACGAAATTTGTATGTTCAACTTTTGCGTGCCGCTCAACATGCTATTGGGATTTTGCGAAGATTACAAGCGTGTTGTGATTAATGCTCGCCACGAATTAATTTTGATACGTTCGCGCAACGACAACAATTGTCTGTATGGACCTGCTGAAGCTGCTATTGAATTACTCAAGATACAATGGCGTATGCCTCATGTACTATTGAATGAGGTCAATAAACTGTCCTTGCTACGAGCATTGGAAAGCGGGCAATTCTTAAACATGAGTTTTCGCGCTTGGGATCTATACGAATTTCCTCTGCTACATAGTACAACCAAGCATTCATGGACTGTGAAAACTGCTTCTCAGCTGGAAAAGCCGCGATATGTGATCTTTGCACTGCAGACTGGTAGAAAAAATATTATGACAAAAGATGTTACTGTATTCGATCATTGTAAATTAGCCAATGTAAAGCTCTATCTAAACTCGGAATCTTATCCCTACGATGATTTAAATTTAGATTTTGAAAAAAATAGATTCGCCCTCATGTTTGATATGTACTCTCGTTTTCGCAAATCTTATTACGGGTGTGATATTGAGAATGTACTAACTATCGCGAAATTTCTACATTGCGGTTCTCTCGCAGTTATTGATTGTTCGCGACAAAATGATTCTGTCAAAAATTCTACCGTGGACGTGAGAATAGAGTTTGAATGTAAGGAAGATGTACCGGCAAATACTACAGCCTATTGTCTCATCTTGCATGATCGTATTGTCGAATATTGTCCGTTGTCCAACGTAATTCGTAAAATTACATAATCAGCAATTATCCCCTCCTCCGATGTAATATAAATGATTGAGATTTTTAACAATCGACATCAGTCGTCCAACATTCTTGCAACAAAATGGTTGTACCGACGTTTGTGGATCTGCAAGGATTTATTCTCAATAAATGATTTATCGTGAAGGAAGCGGCGATTCTGAGAAGAGGATTCATTGTTTCACATTATTTTTTCGCATGCCCCGTACCATGGGGTGTGCTCATAAAATCGGAGAGACGTCAAGCCTCATGGTTGATTCGAAATCATCATGGATTGCAATGGGAAGATGGAAACGTTCCATACTGCATGGCTCAGCGTTTGATTACAACAGCTATCGCTGGTATGATACAAGAAGAAGAAGAGACATCCTCTCTTGTGTACGTAAAAGGCCATGAAAAGCGAGAATGGTTGACCAATATAATGGACGATGCGAGAAACGGTTTCATTATTGAGACCTTGAATGCAAACTATGAAGATATTCCTGCATTAAACAACTTAGATACTACCTATAGCCTACGTTGCGATAAACATGTAAAAAATTGTGCTTTAGAAAATGTATTTAAAATATTTAATTGGTGGTCAAATCATCGCAATGATTCGCCACACCATTTTTTTTGAATAAATTAATATTGAAATAATATTATCTTTGTTCGCTCATTTTCCTCATACGTATACAAGTATTATATGTCCACACTTGCTCGTATTAATTTCAGCATGTGACAGCATTCTTATGTTATAATTTTTTAAATGTAGTTGATTGAGGTTTGAATGTGGTTGATTGATGTTCGATCGAGGTACGAACATGGTTCGAAAGTGGTTCGAAGGTGGTTGATCGATGTATATACGTGGTTCGATTGATGTTCGATCGAGGTTGATTGATGTTTGATCGAGGTTCGAAGGTGGTTCGAAGGTGGTTGATTGATGTTCGATCGAGGTTCGAAAGTGGTTCGAAGGTGGTTGATCGAGGTATGAAAGTGGTTCGAAAGTGGTTTGAAGGTGGTTGATCGATGTTTGAACGTGGTTCGATCGAGGTTCGATTGTGGTTCGAATGTGGTTCTATTGACGTTCGAAAGTGGTTTGAAGGTGGTTTCAATTTTAAATATTATTCATATGCTTATTCTCATCATGGAATCTTTGTCTCGGACCATCTGTTTTCTTATCTCATGTACTGAGTAAGCGTTCGAGCTAATTCTTATGTCATATATATCCCCTACTCTTTTTAACGTCAGCGGGTCTGTCTCCGCGATGTTCATCATAAAGTTTTTAGCGTTTGACGTGTTAGCATCTTAAACAGTTTAAAATGGAATTTATTGGAGAGAGAGTGCGCCATGACGATCGACCCATGTATCATGACTTATGGTACGAGTCGGTGCGTGAGGTGGTGGCTGCGAGGTGGGAGCGGATAGGTCGGGAGTATGACCGATACTATAATGACCTGCTGTGGGCGACATAGAGGAAGAGGTCCCTGACGGCGAATGGGATGATGTGTGCTGCCTTCGCCAGTTGTTCGGGGAGGAACCTTATCCTCCCGAACATGTTCTGGAGCCATTATGGGCCTAGTAAGTATTTCTTTTCAATTATAAATTATTAAAATAATAAATTGATTAATAAAATAAATAATAATACATTTAATAAAAATTTCTGTCATGTAGGAGTTCCGCCCTGCCGCCTCGCAGCCACCGCCCCACCGCCACCTCGCGCTCTCCATCGCCTCGTCATCTCGCGCTATCTCTCTCGCTCTTGCGTCATCTCTCTCGCGTGCGCCTCGTACCATAAGTCATGATACATGGGTCGATCGTCACGGAATATCATATCGACCCATGTGGTTCGATCATCATGACGTAGCCATCAATATATTTTATATGTATATAATATTTTAAATTTTAAATTCACACACACACATTTTGTAAATACACACACACATACTCATTTTATAAATAAACATTATTTTAAATATTAAAAAAAATGTATTTATTTTAGAATAAGTCCTCTCCCCTTCCTCCTATTAAAAATATTAATTAAAAATTACTATAAATATTATTAAAAAAAGTCTCTCTTACGAACGCCTCTCTCTTTGCGTTCTCGTTCGCTGCATCAGCTCTCGCGCTCTCCATCGCCTAGTCATCTCGCGCTATCTCTCTCGCTCTTGCGTCATCTCTCTCGCGTGCGCCTCGCGCTCTCCTTCGCGTCATCTCGCTACCTAACCATCTCGCACTATCTCTCTCGCTCTTGCATATACGTCTCGCTTGCGTCATCTCTCTCACGTGTGCCTCGCGCTCTCCTTCGCGTTCCTCTCTCCCCGCGGACCCCTCACCCATAAAGCTTCACGCGGTCTTTCGCGGTTCCTCTCTCCCCGCGGACCCCTCGCGGACCCTAAAATCGCGGACGCTCCCCCTCCCCGCGGACCCCTCGCGGACCCGGCTCCAAAATCGCGGACGCTCCCCCCTCCCCGCGGACCCCTCGCAGGCCCGGCTCCAAAATCGCGGACGCTTCCCCCTTCCCGCGGACCCCTCGCAGACCCGTTACCAAAATCGCGGACGCTTCCCCCTCCCCGCGGACCCCTCGCGGACCCGGTACTAAAATCGCGGACGCTTCCCCCTCCCCGCGACCCCCTCGCGGACCCGGTACCAAAATCGCGGATGCTTCCCCCTCCCCGCGACCCCCTCGCGTTACATCGCGGTACATCGCGGACGCCTCCCGCGTGACGTCTTCCCCCGCGCCCTGGGTTCCCCTC
>NW_028141294.1:82500-94895 GCF_030444845.1 Prenolepis imparis
CCGAACAACTGCAAGTTGTGCCAAAAGCAGTTTACTGCAATGTGAAAATCACATCCACTACGTGTGGGACAAGCTTCCGGAACACATAAAGGCGGATCCAGAGATTCAGGTCTGTCGCCGCTGTTTCGAACATTACAATCGACCGTGGCAGCGAACGCACATCGACGGTCCAGCGCCGATGATAACGGATTGCAGCGAATGTCAGCGAAAAAATAGGTAGAGGACTATTAAATCACGCAATAAACGCACTTCCAATCGAATTCCATATCCCCGGCTATCAGTTTTGTGGTCCGGGCACGCGGCTACAAAAGCGATTAGCCAGAGGCGATCGAGGTATCAACCCATTGGACACGGCGTGCCGTGAACACGATATTGCGTACTCTCGAGCAACGATCTCACCGAGAGACACGTGGCGGATAAGGTACTCGCCGACATAGCGCGAACTCGCATCATTGCGAGAGATTCGATTCTCGGTGAAAAAGCCACCGCCACAGCTGTCTGGGCAGCGATGAAAACCAAGACGAAGCTCGGTATGGGCCTGAAGACGACGACGAAGACGAAGAAAAAGACGACGAAGAAATGGATACTTCCGGTATCGAAACGCGGTGGCATATTGCCATTTCTACCAATGTTGGGCGCGCTTGGATCCATGATTGATGGAGCGGCTGGTGTAGCAAAGATGGTGAATGACGGAAAAGCCTCGCAACGTCAGTTGCATGAGATGTTACGTCACAATCGCGCCATGGAAGGTCACGGACTGTATCTCGCTCCATACAAACGTGGACGAGGAGTTTCAAGGAGGAAAAAAAAAACGTCAAAGAGACGCTAAAAATGCCAAAGGGCGAAACTACTAATATACAATTGCTGCAACTAGCAAAACGTTTGCGCATTCCATACTTTAGTGGTGTTTTCATGCATGATTCGCTACCGATCGGTGGTATATATCAAAACGAAAGCAGCATCATAAATTTGGATAACGCTAAAGGATCAGGTACTCATTGGGTGGCGTACGCAAAGAGGAAGAATCGCGCTATATATTTCGACAGTTTTGGCAATCTTCGACCACCGAATGAATTGGTGCAATATTTCGGGCGGAACGTGACAAAGATACAGTACAATCACACACCTGTTCAAACTTATGATCAGAGCATCTACGGACAATTGTGTTTGCAGTTTCTCCGAACGGTCGATACACGCGAATTTAAAGACGGACATTGCATTATTTAACTCAGTATTCGTTAAACAGTTTTGTCGATATGTCTATGACATTTACGCTGACTGGAAAGAGTAGCGTCCTCGCGGCAAACTATTTTCCCGTCATAGATTTGAGCGACGATGAATACGAACTCGGTCTAGCGGATTTTGAGTCTTATCACACGATATCGAACGTGAATTCCTCGAATAATAAATTTTACTTTGGCAAAGATGACGCGGAAATTACGATTCCCGAGGGATCGTACGAGCTGCAAGCGATACATGAGTTTTTGAAACATGCAATTTCACGAGAACGTCCGCGACACGCTGTTCGTGATGACGATAAAAAACACATTGACAATGGTGACTTTGAAGATGGAGAATACCCGATAGTGCTCCGCGCTAATTACAATACGATGAGGAGCGAGATCAAATGCGCCTACAGAATGAATTTTAACAAGCCTATCAACATTGAATCGCTGCTGGGATTCTCGAACCGTATACTGCAGCCGCGAAAATGGTATGAGTCGGACATGCCGATTAACATTATCAACGTGAACATTATCCGCGTAGAGTGTAACGTGACCGCGGGCGCGTACAGCAACGGCAAACTCGTTCATACGATACATGAATTTTCACCGAGGGTACCACCAGGATATAAGATATCGGAAACACCGGCGCACATCATTTACTTGCCGATCATCGCGCGGAGCATTACGGATTTAACGTTACGCGTTGTCGACCAGGACAGACGAATGCTCGATTTTCGAGGAGAAGAGATCACCATTAGATTGCACGTACGACGACGACAGTGATAACGTACGTGTGCGGCGTATGAGATGCTCGTGTTGAACGGATCGAAAGACACGAGAGATAACACAATCTTTACGGAGCCAGCGACAACAACAACAACGTCGACATTCGTTAATATCCAATCATCCGGTTGCGCCAAGAAAAAGAAACTGAACGCATCAAACGTTGCGTTTTTACAATCTTTGGGATTCGCGGTGCGAAATATCTGAACAATGACCGACATCCTCAACATCGGGGAAGAGCCAATCTTCGACGATCGCATCGTCAAAATCGAGACTCACACGTACAACCCGTTCGCCAACACCACGTTCGGACACAGTGATGAGATAAGAATACCCATACAACAGGATCTGTATACGTTGCCGTTTGACAGTTTTCTATACATCGAAGGAGAATTAAAGATAAATAGACCAGCCGAAGAATCTGATGTGATACTGGGAAATAATTGCGTCGCATTCATGTTTGATGAGATTCGATATGAACTCGTGGAGATTGATCGCAACAGAAACGTGGTAATAACAAGTATGCTCAAAAACTATGTAACATACATAGTTTTTGAGCATACTTGTTATTACCACGTTTCTGTTGCGATCAATCTCCACGCCATCGAGTTCATATCGAATACATATCCGATAGAAGCGTGATTATGAGAAACGCCAGCTGGAGTGATCCGACTACTGTGAATGGAAACTTCAATTTTTGCGTGCCGCTCTACATGTTATTGGGATTTTGCGAGGATTACAGACGAGTGATGATTAACGCTCGTCATGAGTTGATCTTAATACGATCGCGCAACGACAACAATTGTCTGGTTGGAGATTCGACGCTGGAGCCTGTGCTCAACATATTCAAGATACAATGGCGAATGCCACATGTTGTTGAGCGAGATTAAGAAGCTGTCTATGCTGCGCGCTCTGGAAAGCAGACGCTACCTCAGCATGGGTTTTCGCTCGTGGGATCTGTACGAGTTTCCGCTATTGCAGCGTAGAACCAAGCATTCGTGGGCCATTAAAACCGCGACTCAGCTGGAGAAACCACGATACGTTATCTTTGCTCTGCAGACAGGCCGGAAGAATGTCATGTCTGAGGATATGAGTCGATTCGACGATTGCAAATTGACCAACGTGAAACTCTATCTGAACTCGGAATGTTATCCGTACGACGACATGAATCTGGACTTCGATAAAAACAGATGGTCGATTCTGTACGACACGTATGCGCGTTTCTGCAAAAACTATTACGGATACGAGTATCTCGAGCCGAGTCTCACCGTCTCAATGTTTCTACGTAACGGCCCATTCGTAATCATCGATTGTTCTCGACAAAACGAATCGATCAAGAACGGCGCAACCGTGGATGTGAGATTGGAATTTGAGTGTAAGGAAAACGTGCCGATGAATACCTCTGCGTACTGTCTCATCATACATGATCGCGTGATCCAGTACAACCCGTTAACCAACGTTGTGCGCAAAATCACCTAAATGCACCAACAATTTAGAGAGGGGGAAGCATAGCAGAATATAAATCAAAGTGTTATGAGATGGTTGTCATTCTTCTTTTTTAACTGATACATCGAAGAGAGAGAGAGAGATTTCGTCATATTTGTACCAACGTTTGTGGATCTACAGGGGTTTATCCTCAATAAACGATTCATTGTAAAGGAAGCGGCAATCCTGAGAAGAGGATTTATTTTATCACATTATTTTTTCGCATGTCCTGTACCATGGGGTGTGCTCATAAAATCGGAGAGACATCAAGCCTCATGGTTGACTCAAAATCATCATGGATTACAATGAAAAGATGGAAACGTTCCATATAGCATGGCTCAGCGTTTGATTACAACAGCTATTGTTGATGGACTACATGAAGAAGAAGAAGAAGAAGAATCCATTCTCGTATATGTAAAAGGACTTGAAAAGAGAATGGTTAGCCGATATATTGGATGATGCGGGAAACGGTTTCATTATTGAGACCTTGGATGCTGATTACGACGATATCGAGTCTTTAAATAATCTAGATGTTAAAAACACTATCCGATGTGGAAAACATGTTAAGAATTGCGCATTACAAAATGTATTCAAAATATTTAACTGGTGATCGCAACGCCAGAAAGAATTGCAAGATTTGAAAAAATAAAATATTTAAACATTAATGTGTTTTATCTCTTATTCCCCTTCCCCAATCCTTTCCTCACGAATCGTTTCTAAGAATTCTTTTTATCCGAGCGCTGTTTCCCCTTCTCCTAAATTTCATAGCGCATTAATCTCCCACCACATTTACCCCACTACTTTTAAAAAATAAGCGTCATGTACAGCACTCGATTAATTTCTTTATACGATCAGTGTCGCGTTAACCGTTCGTACTGGTGATTTTAGTTTAATAACGTAGAAAAAAAATGTACTCCACCGAAAGAAGCAGCGGCTCCGGCAGACATGTGAATAATTACATACCGAATTGTGATGAAACTCCATCGTTTGAGAACAAATGCGACAAGTAAGTTTAACTTTTTCTATTTTTCTATTTTTATGTCTTTATATTTTTACAAATTGTTTTATTTTTTAAACTAATTTCATTTTTACAGCTTTTCATTAAAGCCTCATGCGGTTCGTATACTAGGTAGACGGTACGCATTGACAGCTACGGAATTCAAATTCCTCAAAATTGGTATCAACGTAGGTCCACCGAGTTATGTGGAGATTGTTATAGGAGATCATCGAGGAAAGGAATTGATACTATCTCTCGAAACGTGGAAGGGACTCTACGAGCAGCGTCACAATATTGAGAATTTTCTTCCGAACGAATCTAAAGATATCCACAGTTTTATAAGCGTTGGGCCACTAACAGTGAGATTTCATACGATTAACGACGCCAAGCTAATAAGTCTTGAATCTTCAAATGTATGCATGATGATTATCGAATCGACGTTACACCGTATGTTCGATCTCGATCCATGCATCGATGTAACTTTTGATCGATTGGTTAAAATTATTGGGACAGTCGATATCAAGTTTACACAATATTCAAATATCGCGTCCTCTGTAAAGGTTAATAAAGAAGTATTAAATGTAATACACGCTAGCGACGCCAATAAACATCAACTCGTCGATTGTGAGCTGGCAGCTTTAATTTTTAGTTCATAATATGTACGAAAAAAATATGTAAAAGAATAAAAGAGTTTTTAAGTTTAAATTAAGATGTAATTTCTTTGCACGCATTTCCAATCCACACTCTCTCCCACCCGTAAACAGTTCCCTAGCTCTTATACGTATAGCTCCCAATAGTTGCTTGGTCCTTGCGGGGATGACGTCATGCGGGGAAGGGGGAACGTGACGTTAGCAGAGAGAAGAATGAGAGGCGCCACGCCGTCATTTTTCGTACGACGCTTTTTCTAGGCCGCACACTAGCGTCACGTACATCCATTTTATGGTCGCCCGGAACTACATGGCCACATCCACTTTCGATGTCGATAAAAGAGCTAAGTTTGGTTTATGTCCGTGCTGTACATCCACAATTTTTTGATTCGTTTCCGTGCTACATCCACAATTTTATAGATCAGAATATGTCCCGCATAAAAATGTGATTAAAGTTAATTAACTTTGTTAACTGCGCGATTTTTCAGTCAAATATATACTATAAACATCAATATATGCTATTAATGAAATAATTATATATGATATGCACTAAAATATGTTATTCTCGTAATATATAAAAAACAGAGATAAAATAAATTATATACACAAATAATGAACTATATAATTTTTTAAAGGAAAAAGAATTAATAAATAAAAGAATAAAAAAATAATAAATTTAATATATTATAAATTATTTTTCATAAAATGTTGTCAGTAAAATAATTTTTGCGAAACAAATACTCGTGTACATATAGGCACATGCGCACGCACACTGACTCTGAAAAAGAAAAATTTTCCGTTACTACATATAGATGTGTGGCAGGATAGAGGGGGGGGGGGAGAAGGAATAAATATCGCGAGTCAAGTTACACTCGCTGTCTTCGCTTGACGATCTCGAGAGAAGTACACGTTTTGTTTTGTCGTGCTTCGCAGTTTTTGTCCGTAACGGATTTTACACGCGATTATATATCTATAAAGGATTTTTTTTTTTATTAGTTTTTGTGTTATGTAACGTGTGTCGTTTTTTATGCGTATACATGCAAAATATTTAGCTTTTATTAAAAACTTAATATAAAAATATAATTATAGTAAAAGTAAATAGCTTTATAAAAGTAAATAATTATTTTAAAAAATGTCAAATCAGTGCCGAAAAACTTCGTTTTATGATAATTGCATGTATAAGGACTGTACGAGTTCGAGATTGCATGGAAAACGTTTATATAGATTCCCGCTGCAGACGGATGAAAGACATCATTTGTGGATACGTAACAATGGTAACTTTTCATCATTTGTATATCATTTAATTGTATAAATTCTGCCGTATTTTGTACTTTTATTTTTTATTGTATTGATCTTGTTTTATAATACAATCACTCACTATATATGTAATATAAATTTTACATATATTTTTTAATATAAAATATATTTAATATTTATTAATATTTTAATATTTAATATTTTTTTATTATTTTGTTACATAATAATTATTATTTTAAATGTATTTATATATGTGCAAATTACACGATAATTTTTTAAAAGTTTTTTCAAAAAATATTTAGCAATAACATATTAATATATATATATATATATATATATATATATATATATATACCCAGATAGCCAAATCTGTCAAGAGCATGTATTAAAACTGCGTGCTATATATTTTTGCCAGCAAAAAACCTGCAGATTTTATACAAAACTTGTTATATCAGATAATGATAGCAGAACGTTGGTAGAAATGTTATAAAATCTGCTGACATAATTTGGCAGCAAGTCAGTAGCAGAAATCAAGCAGGATTTGTATAGAATTATCATAGCAGATTGGTAGTAGAAACCGAGCAGGATTTGCGCAACGCAGTTTGGTGTCAGATTGACGGCAGAAATCGAGCAAGATTTGTGCGCGCATAATCTGATGGCAAATTGACAACAGGATCTGCATTTTGCAGTTATTTAATAGTTCCTTCACCTACCGCTATGTGATGTATTTTCTCGCAATCAAATTTCTGTTAAAAATAGATATAAAGTCTGCAAGTCGTGGCTATTAATAAAAGATCAAAAGTATATTTTTCTATCAGTTTAATTTTTGATATCTGACAAGTCTAACATAAGAATATTAAACTTATTAGAATCAATAGGATATATAATACATGAAAAATTATCCATTTACTTTCTATTTAAAGCATAAAGCAGAATTTAATTCTCATATAAATTATATCTTAAATTTTATAAATTATATAAATTTAATTATTTTTACAATTTATTTTATTAATTTAATTAATAGATTAAATTGAACATTTAATTGCTATGTGAGATATAACTACATACAATATAATATGTTATACATTAAATATCATATTTATGAAAAAAAAAATTATAAGTAGCGGATAACACGTCTTATGCATCTGTTATATTCATCGAAAAATATTGAATTTTATTATACTTATATATTCAAATGGCAAGGAACTGTGCAGATCCTGCTCGATTTCTGCCGCCAATCTGCTATTAGATTGCGTTTGACAGATCTGTTCGGTTTCTGCCGCCAATCTGCTATCAAACTATATGTGCAGATCTGCTCGGTTTCTGCCGCCAATTTGCTTACTAACTATGCTAGCAGAATATCATCAACTGCGGACACAGTGGATAGGAATCTGCTGTAAAGTCATGATTAGATCTGCTGTCATACTGCCGACATGCTGCTAACATTTTGCTATCTGAGTATATATGAATTAACAAGAGTGTTTCGAGTATAAGCATTCTTTTATATAAATATAATTGCTAAGCAGATTTATATGAACTTTCTTATCTTAATGAATCTTACAAAATTATTATTTATATAAATGTGATATAATTAATCTATTAGATTTTTATCTCTAAAAATATATGTATATTAAAAATAATTTTTTTGTTATATCTGACATATACTATGCTATCTATGTGCGATGATTTATGAAATATTATTTTAGTTTCTACTCCATAGAATTATTTTTATCAAAATTTTTTTATGGATAACTGAAAAACAATGATATATCATATTTATGTTATGGTCGGCTTTTTGTTTGCGATCTATCGTTTGTTTGAACCAATACGCATGTGTATTGAGAATACCGCCAACCATGCGCGTGCGGTACAGTGAACAGCGGCACGCGGCACGAGGCACGCGGCACAATAGCCCCACGAGCCACGAGCCGCACGAGTCACAATACAAGCAGCATCCAGCAGTACGATTCACGTTGAGTCGGCGAGTAATCGCAATGGTAAGTACAGCATATCTCTATAAAGTATAATTATTATATATATATATATATATATATATATATATATTCAATTCCTTAAGCAAACAAAAATCTGAATTATCAAAAGGTTATTATCGAAAAGCAAATAAAACAAAAAAAATAAAAATCTTATTCGCTCTCATGTTCATCTCATTCGATTTTTATAATAAACCATTGACAAAATTAAAGTAAAAACTAGTTAAAACTAATAAACTATAGTATTCACAATTTTGTCAATGGCTCATTAAAGTGAAATAAAAACGAGAGCGAATAAGATTTATATTTTTTTCTTTTATTAATTTTTGATAATAATAACCCTGCCAGCACTGGTACGTGTTCAATACGTCACTATGACGTGCTAACTCGTCACACGTTACGTTGCAACGACGTTGCAACTGGTGTTTGAAACGTAATTGCCACGTCACTGTCACGTAACTAACAGCCAAATTCTTGGTGATAGAAACGTTGTAGTGACGTGTATTTTGCGACTTTATGTAACGAGTTGAGCACCTATTTGCGAGATTGCAATTAAGAGATTGAGAAATTAGTTTGTACTGTTATGTATGTAAACTATATATATCTATATATATAAGTGCCGTCCGTCTGTCTGTCTGTATGTACGCGAACTCCTTCCACATTTGTGGACCGATTTTTGTGAAACAAGTACCAAAATGTTGCAAATTTTTCGGGGGTGGCTGCTGTGAGGTTTATTTTAATTTTTAAAAAAATTTTTTTTTTCTCAAAGAGGAGGGTATGTTTTCCTGAAAATAATTTTTTTATAGATTTTTACGCCATTTACGCCAATGTGTTTAGGGTGTTCCAAAACATTGTATGTGGGTGGTTGCGTGGGTTTTGCCCACCCACGCAACCACCCAAATAACCAACCAACGCACTTATACATTTATTCACCGATTTTCAATAAATTCGTAAAAAAATTCAGCAAATTTTTCGGTGATGGCTACTATATGTGATTTTTTTAACCCACCCTCGCAACCACCCACGCACCCACCTACGCACTCATACATTTGTTAACCGATTTTCAATAAATTGGTTCCAAAATTTCGCTAATTATTCGGGGATGGCTACTATATGTGATTTTTTTTGTTTTACACCTTCACCCACGCACCCACCCAAGCAATCACATATTTATTAACCGATGTTTTCGAAATTGGTAGTAAAATTTTCGATATTTTTAAGGGATGACTATTATGGTTATTTTAAAGTTTTGCCCACCCACGCAACCACCCACGCACCCACCTACGCAATCATATATTTTTTCATCTATTTGCATGAAATTGGTAACAAAATTTATCAAATTTTTCGGGGATGGCTATTATATGTGATTCTTTTTAACAAACCCTCGCAACCACCCACGCATCCACCCACGTACTAATACATTTGTTCACTGATTTTCACGAAATTGGTGAACGATTCGAAATTGGTATTAAAATTTTCAAATTTTTAATTTTTAAAGTTTTGCTAACCCACGCAACCACCCACGCACTCATAAATTTGTTAACCGATTTTCACGAAATTGGTACCAAAATTTCGAAAATTATTCGGGGATGACTATTATATGTGATTTTTTTAGTTTTGTCTACTTACGCACCCACCCACGCATCCACACACGCATTCACACATTTATTAAACGATTTTCACTAAATTGGTACTAAAATTTCGCAAATTTTTCAAAGATGGTTACTGTATGTGATTTTTTTTAAGTTTTGTCTACATACGCACCCACCAACGCACCCACTCACGCATTTACAAATTTATTGACCGATTTTCAAGAAATTGGTAGCAAAATTTAGCAAATTTATTAGAGATGGCTACTATGTGGTTTTTTTTAATTTTACACCCCAACTCACCCACCCACGCATCTACTCACGCGCGTGCGCATTTAAAAAATGTTATTTTATGTTAATAAACTTTGTAGTTATAAAAGAGAAACATATAATTTTAATAAAATCATCTTTTGGTAGTGGCGTGATTGTTAAATGGTGTTATTAAGTAAGAGCATTTATTTATTAATGTATTGTTTTTTTTAAATCGTAAAAATTTTTAAATTATTTTGTTCAGTGAGATTTTGCAAAAATCACCTCTTAGAGGTGATGAGTTTTATTTACATGTCATTTCAGAAATGACTATCTATCTATCTATATCTATATATATAAGTAGCTGGTTTCACATATTAAATGTCATCATTGATCAAACGAATACAAATCAATTTGAAAATACAATCATGGAAGAAAATAATATACCGAAAGAAATAGAAAAAGAAATTGAAGAATTTCTAAATGGTAAATATAAATAATAATTAATTTATTTAAATAAAATAATATTTTTTTTTTTAATTTGTTAATTGTTTTATTTAAATTAATATATTATCACATTAACATATAATCTAATATATTTTTTAATTAAAAAATTTCAGTAATTGAAGATGATCAAATTAATACAAATGAATTTGAAAATTCAATTGTGGAAGAAAATAATATACCGAAAGAAATAGAAAATGTTCTGATAAATGAAACAAATGGATTTGAAATTAAAAATATAACGATGAATCAATTAAATATATCAACAGAAATTGAAGAATTTCAAAATGGTAAAAATATAAACAATAATTAATTTATTTAAATAAAATGATATTTTTTTATAAATTTGTCAATCGTTTTATTTAAATTAATATTATTACATATATATAAAGATATAACCTAATCTATATATATAAATAAAAAATTTCAGTACTTGAAGATGGGCTAGATCATGTATTAATAATGGCATTAGAAGAATTTGAAAAACGAGAGGAGCTAAAGAAGGAGGAGTGTATGAAGAATGAATTTAAAGATAAATTTCAGAAAAAAAATAAAAAGCGGAAAGAAGATAATAATGACAATGATGAAAAAAAGGATAAAAAATTTAAAAAATATAATTTGGTATAAAATAATTATTTAAATTATTAAATATGTGTATTTTTTACATGTTTAGATATTTAATAAAAATTATATATTAAAAATTTTTATTTGTTAATTATTATTTAATAAAATTCGCTGCTTTTTAAATTTCTATACGCTAATTTAATTATTTTTTCAAAATTAATAGAATAAATATTACAACTTTTGTTTAAGATATGCCCAAATATAATATTAATAATTAAATTTTCTACAATTTGCAATATGGGATACGTAACAATAACAGTAATATTATATGTAAAAATTATAGTTTACAAAAATTAATAAACTAACATCATAAATAATAAAAATAACAAACAATAATAAAACTAAAAAACTAATAAATAAATAATAAAAAAAATAATATTTATAATATTAATAACAATAAAATATTTATTTAATAATAAATTAACAATAAAAAAATAATATCAATAATATTAATAATAATTTATTTATATAAATAAATAATATTTATTTATGTAAATAAATTTTTGTTATGTTTTGTGGCGGGAGAGAGAGAGAGGAAGAAGGAGGCTAAAGGGAAAGAAGATATATTTGAAAGAAATTAATTATATAATATATTATTACATGTAAATATAATTAATAATTGTATTTCCGCGTCCGCGGCCACGTTCGCGTCCACGGCCACGGCCACGTCCGCGTCCGCGTAGTCGGCCTCTTCCGGCTCTTGCCCATCGAGCTTTCTGTTTTACTGTAAAAAAATTATATTATTTAATATTTATTTTTATTTATTATTCTTTATTATTATACTTACATTGTAATGAATCCTTTAAAAAATCTTCTGGGGGTATCACTGCAGGCTGAGGCTCGTCAGCAGCCACCACCACTGCAGGCTGTGTATTTTCGTCAGTCAACATCACTACGGGCTATGGTTGTTGTTTGGCCAAAGCAGCGGCCAATTGCCGCTGTAACTCCTGCATTTCCGTCTTTAAAATATTATTTTCAGCGCTAAGTTCGCGACTGATCTGATCCTAAAAAGATCTCAGTACTCTGCGTTGATACCACTGCTT
>NW_028141295.1:0-93256 GCF_030444845.1 Prenolepis imparis
ACCGCTGACCCTATGCGACGCATCCTTAATTTATGTATAGCAAATGAAAAAGTTTGTATGCTGTTGTCTGCTTGGTACCAAAAGATTCTGTAATCAATGTACTATTAAAATGTATAATCGATGAATTTTTGGCTCGTCTTAAAATATTAGAAATCGATACTTTTTTACCGCTGACCCTATGCGACGCAACTTTATTTTATGTATATCAAGTTAAAAAATTTGTACGCTGGTGTCTGTTTGGTACCAAATGATTCTGTAATCAATGTACTATTAAAATGTATAATCGATGAATTTTTGGCTCGTCTTAAAATATTAGAAATCGATACTTTTTTACCGCTGACCCCATTCGACGCAACTTTATTTTATGTATATCAAGTTAAAAAATTTGTACGCTGGTGTCTGTTTGGTACCAAATGGTTCTGTAATCAATGTACTATTAAAATGTATAATCGATGAAATTTTGGCTCGTCTTAAAATATTAGAAATCCATACTTTTTTACCGCTGACCCTATGCGACGCAACCTTATTTTATGTATATCAAGTTAAAAAATTTGTACGCTGGTGTCTGTTTGGTACCAAATGGTACTGTAATCAATGTACTATTAAAATGTATAATCGATGAAATTTTGGCTCGTCTTAAAATATTAGAAATCGATACTTTTTTACCGCTGACTCTATGCGACGCAACCTTATTTTATGTATATCAAGTTAAAAAATTTGTACGCTGGTGTCTGCATGCTATCAAAAGATTCTGTAATCAATGTACTATTAAAATGTATAATCGATGAATTTTTGGCTCGTCTTTAAATATTTGAAATCGATACTTTTTTACCGCTGACCCCATTCGACGCAACTTTATTTTATGTATATCAAGTTAAAAAATTTGTACGCTGGTGTCTGCATGGTATCAAAAGATTCTGTAATCAATGTACTATTAAAATGTATAATCGATGAATTTTTGGCTCGTCTTAAAATATTAGAAATCGATACTTTTTTACCGCTGACCCTATGCGACGCAACCTTATTTTATGTATATCAAGTTAAATAATTTGTACGCTGGTGTCTGTTTGGTACCAAATGATTCTGTAATCAATGTACTATTAAAATGTATAATCGATGAATTTTTGGCTCGTCTTAAAATATTAGAAATCGATACTTTTTTACCGCTGACCCCATTCGACGCAACTTTATTTTATGTATATCAAGTTAAAAAATTTGTACGCTGATGTCTGTTTGGTACCAAATGGTTCTGTAATCAATGTACTATTAAAATGTATAATCGATGAATTTTTGGCTCGTCTTAAAATATTAGAAATCGATACTTTTTTACCGCTGACCCTATGCGACGCATCCTTAATTTATGTATAGCAAATGAAAAAGTTTGTATGCTGTTGTCTGCTTGGTACCAAAAGATTCTGTAATCAATGTACTATTA
Organism: Prenolepis imparis; assembly: GCF_030444845.1. NCBI lineage: Eukaryota > Metazoa > Arthropoda > Insecta > Hymenoptera > Formicidae > Prenolepis > Prenolepis imparis. Next base: position 1,436 of record NW_028141295.1, read on the forward strand.
AAATGTATAATCGATGAATTTTTGGCTCGTCTTAAAATATTAGAAATCGATACTTTTTTACCGCTGACCCTATGCGACGCAACTTTATTTTATGTATATCAAGTTAAAAAATTTGTACGCTGGTGTCTGTTTGGTACCAAATGATTCTGTAATCAATGTACTATTAAAATGTATAATCGATGAATTTTTGGCTCGTCTTAAAATATTAGAAATCGATACTTTTTTACCGCTGACCCCATTCGACGCAACTTTATTTTATGTATATCAAGTTAAAAAATTTGTACGCTGGTGTCTGTTTGGTACCAAATGGTTCTGTAATCAATGTACTATTAAAATGTATAATCGATGAAATTTTGGCTCGTCTTAAAATATTAGAAATCCATACTTTTTTACCGCTGACCCTATGCGACGCAACCTTATTTTATGTATATCAAGTTAAAAAATTTGTACGCTGGTGTCTGTTTGATACCAAATGATTCTGTAATCAATGTACTATTAAAATGTATAATCGATGAATTTTTGGCTCGTCTTTAAATATTTGTAATCAATACTTTTTTACCGCTGACCCCATTCGACGCAACTTTATTTTATGTATATCAAGTTAAAAAATTTGTACGCTGGTGTCTGCATGGTATCAAAAGATTCTGTAATCAATGTACTATTAAAATGTATAATCGATGAATTTTTGGCTCGTCTTAAAATATTAGAAATCGATACTTTTTTACCGCTGACCCTATGCGACGCAAACTTATTTTATGTATATCAAGTTAAAAAATTTGTACGCTGGTGTCTGTTTGGTACCAAATGATTCTGTAATCAATGTACTATTAAAATGTATAATCGATGAATTTTTGGCTCGTCTTAAAATATTAGAAATCGATACTTTTTTACCGCTGACCCCATTCGACGCAACTTTATTTTATGTATATCAAGTTAAAAAATTTGTGCGCTGGTGTCTGTTTGGTACCAAATGGTTCTGTAATCAATGTACTATTAAAATGTATAATCGATGAAATTTTGGCTCGTCTTAAAATATTAGAAATCCATACTTTTTTACCGCTGACCCTATGCGACGCAACTTTATTTTATGTATATCAAGTTAAAAAATTTGTACGCTGGTGTCTGTTTGGTACCAAATGATTCTGTAATCAATGTACTATTAAAATGTATAATCGATGAATTTTTGGCTCGTCTTAAAATATTAGAAAGCGATACTTTTTTACCGCTGACCCCATTTGACGCAACTTTATTTTATGTATAGCAAGTTAAAAAATTTGTACGCTGGTGTCTGTTTGGTACCAAATGGTTCTGTAATCAATGTACTATTAAAATGTATAATCGATGAAATTTTGGCTCGTCTTAAAATATTAGAAATCCATACTTTTTTACCGCTGACCCTATGCGACGCAACCTTATTTTATGTATATCAAGTTAAAAAATTTGTACGCTGGTGTCTGTTTGGTACCAAATGATTCTGTAATCAATGTACTATTAAAATGTATAATCGATGAATTTTTGGCTCGTCTTTAAATATTTGAAATCGATACTTTTTTACCGCTGACCCCATTCGACGCAACTTTATTTTATGTATATCAAGTTAAAAAATTTGTACGCTGGTGTCTGCATGGTATCAAAAGATTCTGTAATCAATGTACTATTAAAATGTATAATCGATGAATTTTTGGCTCGTCTTAAAATATTAGAAATCGATACTTTTTTACCGCTGACCCTATGCGACGCAACCTTATTTTATGTATATCAAGTTAAATAATTTGTACGCTGGTGTCTGTTTGGTACCAAATGATTCTGTAATCAATGTACTATTAAAATGTATAATCGATGAATTTTTGGCTCGTCTTAAAATATTAGAAATCGATACTTTTTTACCGCTGACCCCATTCGACGCAACTTTATTTTATGTATATCAAGTTAAAAAATTTGTACGCTGATGTCTGTTTGGTACCAAATGGTTCTGTAATCAATGTACTATTAAAATGTATAATCGATGAATTTTTGGCTCGTCTTAAAATATTAGAAATCGATACTTTTTTACCGCTGACCCTATGCGACGCATCCTTAATTTATGTATAGCAAATGAAAAAGTTTGTATGCTGTTGTCTGCTTGGTACCAAAAGATTCTGTAATCAATGTACTATTAAAATGTATAATCGATGAATTTTTGGCTCGTCTTAAAATATTAGAAATCGATACTTTTTTACCGCTGACCCTATGCGACGCAACTTTATTTTATGTATATCAAGTTAAAAAATTTGTACGCTGGTGTCTGTTTGGTACCAAATGATTCTGTAATCAATGTACTATTAAAATGTATAATCGATGAATTTTTGGCTCGTCTTAAAATATTAGAAATCGATACTTTTTTACCGCTGACCCCATTCGACGCAACTTTATTTTATGTATATCAAGTTAAAAAATTTGTACGCTGGTGTCTGTTTGGTACCAAATGGTTCTGTAATCAATGTACTATTAAAATGTATAATCGATGAAATTTTGGCTCGTCTTAAAATATTAGAAATCCATACTTTTTTACCGCTGACCCTATGCGACGCAACCTTATTTTATGTATATCAAGTTAAAAAATTTGTACGCTGGTGTCTGTTTGATACCAAATGATTCTGTAATCAATGTACTATTAAAATGTATAATCGATGAATTTTTGGCTCGTCTTTAAATATTTGTAATCAATACTTTTTTACCGCTGACCCCATTCGACGCAACTTTATTTTATGTATATCAAGTTAAAAAATTTGTACGCTGGTGTCTGCATGGTATCAAAAGATTCTGTAATCAATGTACTATTAAAATGTATAATCGATGAATTTTTGGCTCGTCTTAAAATATTAGAAATCGATACTTTTTTACCGCTGACCCTATGCGACGCAAACTTATTTTATGTATATCAAGTTAAAAAATTTGTACGCTGGTGTCTGTTTGGTACCAAATGATTCTGTAATCAATGTACTATTAAAATGTATAATCGATGAATTTTTGGCTCGTCTTAAAATATTAGAAATCGATACTTTTTTACCGCTGACCCCATTCGACGCAACTTTATTTTATGTATATCAAGTTAAAAAATTTGTGCGCTGATGTCTGTTTGGTACCAAATGGTTCTGTAATCAATGTACTATTAAAATGTATAATCGATGAATTTTTGGCTCGTCTTAAAATATTAGAAAGCGATACTTTTTTACCGCTGACCCCATTTGACGCAACTTTATTTTATGTATAGCAAGTTAAAAAATTTGTACGCTGGTGTCTGTTTGGTACCAAATGGTTCTGTAATCAATGTACTATTAAAATGTATAATCGATGAAATTTTGGCTCGTCTTAAAATATTAGAAATCCATACTTTTTTACCGCTGACCCTATGCGACGCAACCTTATTTTATGTATATCAAGTTAAAAAATTTGTACGCTGGTGTCTGTTTGGTACCAAATGATTCTGTAATCAATGTACTATTAAAATGTATAATCGATGAATTTTTGGCTCGTCTTTAAATATTTGAAATCGATACTTTTTTACCGCTGACCCCATTCGACGCAACTTTATTTTATGTATATCAAGTTAAAAAATTTGTACGCTGGTGTCTGCATGGTATCAAAAGATTCTGTAATCAATGTACTATTAAAATGTATAATCGATGAATTTTTGGCTCGTCTTAAAATATTAGAAATCGATACTTTTTTACCGCTGACCCTATGCGACGCAACCTTATTTTATGTATATCAAGTTAAAAAATTTGTACGCTGGTGTCTGTTTGGTACCAAATGATTCTGTAATCAATGTACTATTAAAATGTATAATCGATGAATTTTTGGCTCGTCTTAAAATATTAGAAATCGATACTTTTTTACCGCTGACCCCATTCGACGCAACTTTATTTTATGTATATCAAGTTAAAAAATTTGTACGCTGGTGTCTGTTTGGTACCAAATGGTTCTGTAATCAATGTACTATTAAAATGTATAATCGATGAAATTTTGGCTCGTCTTAAAATATTAGAAATCCATACTTTTTTATCGCTGACCCTATGCGACGCAACCTTATTTTATGTATATCAAGTTAAAAAATTTGTACGCTGGTGTCTGTTTGGTACCAAATGATTCTGTAATCAATGTACTATTAAAATGTATAATCGATGAATTTTTGGCTCGTCTTTAAATATTTGTAATCAATACTTTTTTACCGCTGACCCCATTCGACGCAACTTTATTTTATGTATATCAAGTTAAAAAATTTGTACGCTGGTGTCTGCATGGTATCAAAAGATTCTGTAATCAATGTACTATTAAAATGTATAATCGATGAATTTTTGGCTCGTCTTAAAATATTAGAAATCGATACTTTTTTACCGCTGACCCTATGCGACGCAACCTTATTTTATGTATATCAAGTTAAAAAATTTGTACGCTGGTGTCTGTTTGGTACCAAATGATTCTGTAATCAATGTACTATTAAAATGTATAATCGATGAATTTTTGGCTCGTCTTAAAATATTAGAAATCGATACTTTTTTACCGCTGACCCCATTCGACGCAACTTTATTTTATGTATATCAAGTTAAAAAATTTGTGCGCTGGTGTCTGTTTGGTACCAAATGGTTCTGTAATCAATGTACTATTAAAATGTATAATCGATGAAATTTTGGCTCGTCTTAAAATATTAGAAATCCATACTTTTTTACCGCTGACCCTATGCGACGCAACTTTATTTTATGTATATCAAGTTAAAAAATTTGTACGCTGGTGTCTGTTTGGTACCAAATGATTCTGTAATCAATGTACTATTAAAATGTATAATCGATGAATTTTTGGCTCGTCTTAAAATATTAGAAAGCGATACTTTTTTACCGCTGACCCCATTTGACGCAACTTTATTTTATGTATAGCAAGTTAAAAAATTTGTACGCTGGTGTCTGTTTGGTACCAAATGGTTCTGTAATCAATGTACTATTAAAATGTATAATCGATGAAATTTTGGCTCGTCTTAAAATATTAGAAATCCATACTTTTTTACCGCTGACCCTATGCGACGCAACCTTATTTTATGTATATCAAGTTAAAAAATTTGTACGCTGGTGTTTGTTTGGTACCAAATGATTCTGTAATCAATGTACTATTAAAATGTATAATCGATGAATTTTTGGCTCGTCTTAAAATAGTAGAAATCGATACTTTTTTACCGCTGACCCTATGCGACGCAACCTTATTTTATGTATATCAAGTTAAAAAATTTGTACGCTGGTGTCTGTTTGGTACCAAATGATTCTGTAATCAATGTACTATTAAAATGTATAATCGATGAATTTTTGGCTCGTCTCTAAATATTTGTAATCGATACTTTTTTACCGCTGACCCCATTCGACGCAACTTTATTTTATGTATATCAAGTTAAAAAATTTGTACGCTGGTGTCTGCATGGTATCAAAAGATTCTGTAATCAATGTAGGGGGTGGTCCGATAAGTACTTAGCCTCACCGCCCGATGGTGCCAGTATCACAAGAGAGATTTACTATCGTGTAGTACATTCTCGTAGACGGCTACTGTCAAAATTTCAACCGAATCGGACTCGTAGTTTTGTTTTGACCGCGTGTGGGAGCGAGCGTGTCCACGGATTTTAGAAAAATGGAAAAAGAGCAATATTGGTCGGTGATTCGATTCTTGTTTTTGGAAGGGAAATCGCGCAGCGAAATCAAAGAGCGCTTATCCAAGCGCTCTTTGATTTCGCTGCGCGATTTCCCTTCCAAAAACAAGAATCGAATCACCGACCGATATTGCTCTTTTTCCATTTTTCTAAAATCCGTGGACACGCTCGCTCCCACACGCGGTCAAAACAATACTACGAGTCCGATTCGGTTGAAATTTTGACAGTAGCCGTCTACGAGAATGTACTACACGATAGTAAATCTCTCTTGTGATACTGGCACCATCGGGCGGTGAGGCTAAGTACTTATCGGACCGCCCTCGTACTATTAAAATGTATAATCGATGAATTTTTGGCTCGTCTTAAAATATTAGAAATCGATACTTTTTTACCGCTGATCCTATGCGATGCAACCTTATTTTATGTATATCAAGTTAAAAAATTTGTACGCTGTCTGTTTGGTACCAAATGATTCTGTAATCAATGTACTATTAAAATGTATAATCGATGAATTTTTGGCTCGTCTTAAAATATTAGAAATCGATACTTTTTTACCGCTGACCCCATTCGACGCAACTTTATTTTATGTATATCAAGTTAAAAAATTTGTACGCTGGTGTCTGTTTGGTACCAAATGGTTCTGTAATCAATGTACTATTAAAATGTATAATCGATGAATTTTTGGCTCGTCTTAAAATATTAGTAATCGATACTTTTTTACCGCTGACCCTATGCGACGCATCCTTAATTTATGTATATCAAGTTAAAAAATATGTACGCAGGTGTCTGTTTGGTACCAAATGGTTCTGTAATCAATGTACTATTAAAATGTATAATCGATGAATTTTTGGCTCGTCTTAAAATATTAGAAATCGATACTTTTTTACCGCTGACCCTATGCGACGCAACCTTATTTTATGTACATCAAGTTAAAAAATTTGTACGCTGGTGTCTGTTTGGTACCAAATGATTCTGTAACCAATGTACGATTAAAATGTATAATCGATGAATTTTTGGCTCGTCTTAAAATATTAGAAATCGATACTTTTTTACCGCTGACCCTATGCGACGCAACCTTATTTTAAATATTTGAAATCGATACTTTTTTACCGCTGACCTCATGCGACGCAACCTTATTTTATGTATATCAAGTTAAAAAATTTGTACGCAGGTGTCTGTTTGGTACCAAATGGTTCTGTAATCAATGTACTATTAAAATGTATAATCGATGAATTTTTGGCTCGTCTTAAAATATTAGAAATCGATACTTTTTTACCGCTGACCCCATTCGACACAACTTTATTTTATGTATATCAAGTTAAAAAATTTGTACGCTGGTGTCTGCATGGTACCAAATGGTTCTGTAATCAATGTACTATTAAAATGTATAATCGATGAATTTTTGGCTCGTCTTAAAATATTAGAAATCTATACTTTCTTACCGCTGACCCCATTCGACGCAACTTTATTTTATGTATATCAAGTTAAAAAATTTGTACGCTGGTGTCTGTTTGGTACCAAATGGTTCTGTAATCAATGTACTATTAAAATGTATAATCGATGAATTTTTGGCTCGTCTTAAAATATTAGAAATCGATACTTTTTTACCGCTGACCTCATGCGACGCAACCTTATTTTATGTATATCAAGTTAAAAAATTTGTACGCAGGTGTCTGTTTGGTACCAAATGGTTCTGTAATCAATGTACTATTAAAATGTATAATCGATGAATTTTTGGCTCGTCTTAAAATATTAGAAATCGATACTTTTTTACCGCTGACCCCATTCGACGCAACTTTATTTTATGTATATCAAGTTAAAAAATTTGTACGCTGGTGTCTGTTTGGTACCAAATGGTTCTGTAATCAATGTACTATTAAAATGTATAATCGATGAAATTTTGGCTCGTCTTAAAATATTAGAAATCCATACTTTTTTACCGCTGACCCTATGCGACGCAACCTTATTTTATGTATATCAAGTTAAAAAATTTGTACGCTGGTGTCTGTTTGGTACCAAATGATTCTGTAATCAATGTACTATTAAAATGTATAATCGATGAATTTTTGGCTCGTCTTAAAATATTAGAAATCGATACTTTTTTACCGCTGACCCCATTCGACGCAACTTTATTTTATGTATAGCAAGTTAAAAAATTTGTACGCTGGTGTCTGTTTGGTACCAAATGGTTCTGTAATCAATGTACTATTAAAATGTATAATCGATGAAATTTTGGCTCGTCTTAAAATATTGGAAATCCATACTTTTTTACCGCTGACCCTATGCGACGCAACTTTATTTTATGTATGTCAAGTTAAAAAATTTGTACGCTGGTGTCTGTTTGGTACCAAATGGTTCTGTAATCAATGTACTATTAAAATGTATAATCGATGAAATTTTGGCTCGTCTTAAAATATTAGAAATCGATACTTTTTTATCGCTGACCCTATGCGACGCAACCTTATTTTATGTATATCAAGTTAAAAAATTTGTATGCTGGTGTCTGCATGGTATCAAAAGATTCTGTAATCAATGTACTATTAAAATGTATAATCGATGAATTTTTGGCTCGTCTTAAAATATTAGAAATCGATACTTTTTTACCGCTGACCCTATGCGACGCAACCTTATTTTATGTATATCAAGTTAAAAAATTTGTACGCTGGTGTCTGTTTGGTACCAAATGGTTCTGTAATCAATGTATTAAAATGTATAACCGATGAAATTTTGGCTCGTCTTAAAATATTAGAAATCCATACTTTTTTACCGCTGACCCCATTCGACGCAACTTTATTTTATGTATATCAAGTTAAAAAATTTGTACGCTGGTGTCTGTTTGGTACCAAATGGTTCTGTAATCAATGTACTATTAAAATGTATAATCGATGAAATTTTGGCTCGTCTTAAAATATTAGAAATCCATACTTTTTTACCGCTGACCCTATGCGACGCAACCTTATGTTATGTATATCAAGTTAAAAAATTTGTACGCTGGTGTCTGTTTGGTATCAAATGATTCTGTAATCAATGTACTATTAAAATGTATAATCGATGAATTTTTGGCTCGTCTTTAAATATTTGTAATCGATACTTTTTTACCGCTGACCCCATTCGACGCAACTTTATTTTATGTATATCAAGTTAAAAAATTTGTACGCTGGTGTCTGTTTGGTACCAAATGGTTCTGTAATCAATGTACTATTAAAATGTATAATCGATGAAATTTTGGCTCGTCTTAAAATATTAGAAATCCATACTTTTTTACCGCTGACCCTATGCGACGCAACCTTATTTTATGTATATCAAGTTAAAAAATTTGTACGCTGGTGTCTGTTTGGTACCAAATGATTCTGTAATCAATGTACTATTAAAATGTATAATCGATGAATTTTTGGCTAGTCTTAAAATATTAGAAATCGATACTTTTTTACCGCTGACTCCATTCGACGCAACTTTATTTTATGTATAGCAAGATAAAAAATTTGTACGCTGGTATCTGTTTGGTACCAAATGGTTCTGTAATCAATGTACTATTAAAATGTATAATCGATGAAATTTTGGCTCGTCTTAAAATATTAGAAATCCATACTTTTTTACCGCTGACCCTATGCGACGCAACCTTATTTTATGTATATCAAGTTAAAAAATTTGTACGCTGGTGTTTGTTTGGTACCAAATGATTCTGTAATCAATGTACTATTAAAATGTATAATCGATGAATTTTTGGCTCGTCTTAAAATATTAGAAATCGATACTTTTTTACCGCTGACCCTATGCGACGCAACCTTATTTTATGTATATCAAGTTAAAAAATTTGTACGCTGGTGTCTGCATGGTATCAAAAGATTCTGTAATCAATGTACTATTAAAATGTATAATCGATGAATTTTTGGCTCGTCTTAAAATATTAGAAATCCATACTTTTTTACCGCTGACCCTATGCGACGCAACCTTATTTTATGTATATCAAGTTAAAAAATTTGTACGCTGGTGTCTGTTTGGTACCAAATGATTCTGTAACCAATGTACTATTAAAATGTATAATCGATGAATTTTTGGCTCGTCTTAAAATATTAGAAATCCATACTTTTTTACCGCTGACCCCATTCGACGCAACTTTATTTTATGTATATCAAGTTAAAAAATTTGTACGCTGGTGTCTGTTTGGTACCAAATGGTTCTGTAATCAATGTACTATTAAAATGTATAATCGATGAATTTTTGGCTCGTCTTAAAATATTAGTAATCGATACTTTTTTACCGCTGACCCTATGCGACGCATCCTTAATTTATGTATATCAAGTTAAAAAATATGTACGCAGGTGTCTGTTTGGTACCAAATGGTTCTGTAATCAATGTACTATTAAAATGTATAATCGATGAATTTTTGGCTCGTCTTAAAATATTAGAAATCGATACTTTTTTACCGCTGACCCTATGCGACGCAACCTTATTTTATGTACATCAAGTTAAAAAATTTGTACGCTGGTGTCTGTTTGGTACCAAATGATTCTGTAACCAATGTACGATTAAAATGTATAATCGATGAATTTTTGGCTCGTCTTAAAATATTAGAAATCGATACTTTTTTACCGCTGACCCTATGCGACGCAACCTTATTTTAAATATTTGAAATCGATACTTTTTTACCGCTGACCTCATGCGACGCAACCTTATTTTATGTATATCAAGTTAAAAAATTTGTACGCAGGTGTCTGTTTGGTACCAAATGGTTCTGTAATCAATGTACTATTAAAATGTATAATCGATGAATTTTTGGCTCGTCTTAAAATATTAGAAATCGATACTTTTTTACCGCTGACCCTATGCGACGCAACCTTATTTTATGTACATCAAGTTAAAAAATTTGTACGCTGGTGTCTGTTTGGTACCAAATGATTCTGTAACCAATGTACTATTAAAATGTATAATCGATGAATTTTTGGCTCGTCTTTAAATATTTGAAATCGATACTTTTTTACCGCTGATCCCATTCGACGCAAATTTATTATATGTATATCAAGTTAAAAAATTTGTACGCTGGTGTCTGCATGGTACCAAATGATTGTGTAATCAATGTACTATTAAAATGTATAATCGATGAATTTTTGGCTCGTCTTTAAATATTTGAAATCGATACTTTTTTACCGCTGACCCCATTCGACGCAACTTTATTTTATGTATATCAAGTTAAAAAATTTGTACGCTGGTGTCTGCATGGTATCAAAAGATTCTGTAATCAATGTATTATTAAAATGTATAATGGATGAATTTTTTGCTCGTCTTTAAATATTAGAAATCGATACTTTTTTACCGCTAACCCCATGCGACGCAACCTTATTTTATGTATATCAAGTTAAAAAATTTGTACGCTGGTGTCTGCATGGTACCAAATGGTTCTGTAATCAATGTACTATTAAAATGTATAATCGATGAATTTTTGGCTCGTCTTAAAATATTAGAAATCTATACTTTTTTACCGCTGACCCCATTCGACGCAACTTTATTTTATGTATATCAAGTTAAAAAATTTGTACGCTGGTGTCTGTTTGGTACCAAATGGTTCTGTAATCAATGTACTATTAAAATGTATAATCGATGAATTTTTGGCTCGTCTTTAAATATTAGAAATCGATACTTTTTTACCGCTGACCTCATGCGACGCAACCTTATTTTATGTATATCAAGTTAAAAAATTTGTACGCAGGTGTCTGTTTGGTACCAAATGGTTCTGTAATCAATGTACTATTAAAATGTATAATCGATGAATTTTTGGCTCGTCTTAAAATATTAGAAATCGATACTTTTTTACCGCTGACCCCATTCGACGCAACTTTATTTTATGTATATCAAGTTAAAAAATTTGTACGCAGGTGTCTGTTTGGTACCAAATGGTTCTGTAATCAATGTACTATTAAAATGTATAATCGATGAATTTTTGGCTCGTCTTAAAATATTAGAAATCGATACTTTTTTACCGCTGACCCCATTCGACGCAACATTATTTTATGTATATCAAGTTAAAAAATTTGTACGCTGGTGTCTGCATGGTATCAAAAGATTCTGTAATCAATGTACTATTAAAATGTATAATCGATGAATTTTTGGCTCGTCTTAAAATATTAGAAATCGATACTTTTTTACCGCTGACCCTATGCGACGCAACCTTATTTTATGTATATCAAGTTAAAAAATTTGTACGCAGGTGTCTGTTTGGTACCAAATGGTTCTGTAATCAATGTACTATTAAAATGTATAATCGATGAATTTTTGGCTCGTCTTAAAATATTAGAAATCGATACTTTTTTACCGCTGACCCTATTCGACGCAACTTTATTTTATGTATATCAAGTTAAAAAATTTGTACGCTGGTGTCTGTTTGGTACCAAATGGTTCTGTAATCAATGTACTATTAAAATGTATAATCGATGAATTTTTGGCTCGTCTTAAAATATTAGAAATCGATACTTTTTTACCGCTGACCCTATGCGACGCATCCTTAATTTATGTATAGCAAATGAAAAAGTTTGTATGCTGTTGTCTGCTTGATACCAAAAGATTCTGTAATCAATGTACTATTAAAATGTATAATGGATGAATTTTTGGCTCGTCTTTAAATATTAGAAATCGATACTTTTTTACCGCTGACCTCATGCGACGCAACCTTATTTTATGTATATCAAGTTAAAAAATTTGTACGCAGGTGTCTGTTTGGTACCAAATGGTTCTGTAATCAATGTACTATTAAAATGTATAATCGATGAATTTTTGGCTCGTCTTAAAATATTAGAAATCGATACTTTTTTACCGCTGACCCCATTCGACGCAACTTTATTTTATGTATATCAAGTGAAAAAATTTGTACGCTGGTGTCTGCATGGTATCAAAAGATTCTGTAATCAATGTACTATTAAAATGTATAATCGATGAATTTTTGGCTCGTCTTAAAATATTAGAAATCCATACTTTTTTACCGCTGACCCTATGCGACGCAACCTTATTTTATGTATATCAAGTTAAAAAATTTGTATGCTGTTGTCTGCTTGGTACCAAAAGATTCTGTAATCAATGTACTATTAAAATGTATAATGGATGAATTTTTGGCTCGTCTTTAAATATTAGAAATCGATACTTTTTTACCGCTGACCTCATGCGACGCAACCTTATTTTATGTATATCAAGTTAAAAAATTTGTACGCAGGTGTCTGTTTGGTACCAAATGGTTCTGTAATCAATGTACTATTAAAATGTATAATCGATGAATTTTTGGCTCGTCTTAAAATATTAGAAATCGATACTTTTTTACCGCTGACCCCATTCGACGCAACTTTATTTTATGTATATCAAGTTAAAAAATTTGTACGCTGGTGTCTGCATGGTATCAAAAGATTCTGTAATCAATGTACTATTAAAATGTATAATCGATGAATTTTTGGCTCGTCTTAAAATATTAGAAATCCATACTTTTTTACCGCTGACCCTATGCGACGCAACCTTATTTTATGTATATCAAGTTAAAAAATTTGTACGCTGGTGTCTGTTTGGTACCAAATGATTCTGTAACCAATGTACTATTAAAATGTATAATCGATGAATTTTTGGCTCGTCTTAAAATATTAGAAATCGATACTTTTTTACCGCTGATCCCATTCGACGCAACTTTATTTTATGTATATCAAGTTAAAAAATTTGTACGCTGGTGTCTGCATGGTATCAAAAGATTCTGTAATCAATGTACTATTAAAATGTATAATCGATGAATTTTTGGCTCGTCTTAAAATATTAGAAATCGATACTTTTTTACCGCTGACCCCATTCGACGCAACTTTATTTTATGTATATCAAGTTAAAAAATTTGTACGCTGGTGTCTGCATGGTATCAAAAGATTCTGTAATCAATGTACTATTAAAATGTATAATCGATGAATTTTTGGCTCGTCTTAAAATATTAGAAATCGATACTTTTTTACCGCTGACCCTATGCGACGCAACCTTATTTTATGTATATCAAGTTAAAAAATTTGTACGCTGGTGTCTGCATGGTATCAAAAGATTCTGTAATCAATGTACTATTAAAATGTATAATCGATGAATTTTTGGCTCGTCTTAAAATATTAGAAATCCATACTTTTTTACCGCTGACCCTATGCGACGCAACCTTATTTTATGTATATCAAGTTAAAAAATTTGTACGCTGGTGTCTGTTTGGTACCAAATGATTCTGTAACCAATGTACTATTAAAATGTATAATCGATGAATTTTTGGCTCGTCTTAAAATATTAGAAATCGATACTTTTTTACCGCTGACCCCATTCGACGCAACTTTATTTTATGTATATCAAGTTAAAAAATTTGTACGCTGGTGTCTGCATGGTACCAAATGGTTCTGTAATCAATGTACTATTAAAATGTATAATCGATGAATTTTTGGCTCGTCTTAAAATATTAGAAATCTATACTTTCTTACCGCTGACCCCATTCGACGCAACTTTATTTTATGTATATCAAGTTAAAAAATTTGTACGCTGGTGTCTGTTTGGTACCAAATGGTTCTGTAATCAATGTACTATTAAAATGTATAATCGATGAATTTTTGGCTCGTCTTAAAATATTAGTAATCGATACTTTTTTACCGCTGACCCTATGCGACGCATCCTTAATTTATGTATATCAAGTTAAAAAATATGTACGCAGGTGTCTGTTTGGTACCAAATGGTTCTGTAATCAATGTACTATTAAAATGTATAATCGATGAATTTTTGGCTCGTCTTAAAATATTAGAAATCGATACTTTTTTACCGCTGACCCTATGCGACGCATCCTTAATTTATGTATAGCAAATGAAAAAGTTTGTATGCTGTTGTCTGCTTGGTACCAAAAGATTCTGTAATCAATGTACTATTAAAATGTATAATGGATGAATTTTTGGCTCGTCTTTAAATATTAGAAATCGATACTTTTTTACCGCTGACCTCATGCGACGCAACCTTATTTTATGTATATCAAGTTAAAAAATTTGTACGCAGGTGTCTGTTTGGTACCAAATGGTTCTGTAATCAATGTACTATTAAAATGTATAATCGAAGAATTTTTAGCTCGTCTTAAAATATTAGAAATCGATACTTTTTTACCGCTGACTCCATTCGACGCAACTTTATTTTATGTATATCAAGTTAAAAAATTTGTACGCTGGTGTCTGCATGGTATCAAAAGATTCTGTAATCAATGTACTATTAAAATGTACTATTAAAATAATCGATGAATTTTTGGCTCGTCTTAAAATATTAGAAATCGATACTTTTTTACCGCTGACCCTATGCGACGCAACCTTATTTTATGTATATCAAGTTAAAAAATTTGTACGCTGGTGTCTGCATGGTATCAAAAGATTCTGTAATCAATGTACTATTAAAATGTATAATCGATGAATTTTTGGCTCGTCTTAAAATATTAGAAATCCATACTTTTTTACCGCTGACCCTATGCGACGCAACCTTATTTTATGTATATAAAGTTAAAAAATTTGTACGCTGGTGTCTGTTTGGTACCAAATGATTCTGTAACCAATGTACTATTAAAATGTATAATCGATGAATTTTTGGCTCGTCTTTAAATATTTGAAATCGATACTTTTTTACCGCTGACCCCATTCGACGCAACTTTATTATATGTATATCAAGTTAAAAAATTTGTACGCTGGTGTCTGCATGGTACCAAATGATTGTGTAATCAATGTACTATTAAAATGTATAATCGATGAATTTTTGGCTCGTCTTAAAATATTAGAAATCCATACTTTTTTACCGCTGACCCTATGCGACGCAACTTTATTTTATGTATATCAAGTTAAAAAATTTGTACGCTGGTGTCTGTTTGGTACCAAATGATTCTGTAATCAATGTACTATTAAAATGTATAATCGATGAATTTTTGGCTCGTCTTAAAATATTAGAAAGCGATACTTTTTTACCGCTGACCCCATTTGACGCAACTTTATTTTATGTATAGCAAGTTAAAAAATTTGTACGCTGGTGTCTGTTTGGTACCAAATGGTTCTGTAATCAATGTACTATTAAAATGTATAATCGATGAAATTTTGGCTCGTCTTAAAATATTAGAAATCCATACTTTTTTACCGCTGACCCTATGCGACGCAACCTTATTTTATGTATATCAAGTTAAAAAATTTGTACGCTGGTGTTTGTTTGGTACCAAATGATTCTGTAATCAATGTACTATTAAAATGTATAATCGATGAATTTTTGGCTCGTCTTAAAATATTAGAAATCGATACTTTTTTACCGCTGACCCTATGCGACGCAACCTTATTTTATGTATATCAAGTTAAAAAATTTGTACGCTGGTGTCTGCATGGTATCAAAAGATTCTGTAATCAATGTACTATTAAAATGTATAATCGATGAATTTTTGGCTCGTCTTAAAATATTAGAAATCCATACTTTTTTACCGCTGACCCTATGCGACGCAACCTTATTTTATGTATATCAAGTTAAAAAATTTGTACGCTGGTGTCTGTTTGGTACCAAATGATTCTGTAACCAATGTACTATTAAAATGTATAATCGATGAATTTTTGGCTCGTCTTAAAATATTAGAAATCCATACTTTTTTACCGCTGACCCCATTCGACGCAACTTTATTTTATGTATATCAAGTTAAAAAATTTGTACGCTGGTGTCTGTTTGGTACCAAATGGTTCTGTAATCAATGTACTATTAAAATGTATAATCGATGAATTTTTGGCTCGTCTTAAAATATTAGTAATCGATACTTTTTTACCGCTGACCCTATGCGACGCATCCTTAATTTATGTATATCAAGTTAAAAAATATGTACGCAGGTGTCTGTTTGGTACCAAATGGTTCTGTAATCAATGTACTATTAAAATGTATAATCGATGAATTTTTGGCTCGTCTTAAAATATTAGAAATCGATACTTTTTTACCGCTGACCCTATGCGACGCAACCTTATTTTATGTACATCAAGTTAAAAAATTTGTACGCTGGTGTCTGTTTGGTACCAAATGATTCTGTAACCAATGTACGATTAAAATGTATAATCGATGAATTTTTGGCTCGTCTTAAAATATTAGAAATCGATACTTTTTTACCGCTGACCCTATGCGACGCAACCTTATTTTAAATATTTGAAATCGATACTTTTTTACCGCTGACCTCATGCGACGCAACCTTATTTTATGTATATCAAGTTAAAAAATTTGTACGCAGGTGTCTGTTTGGTACCAAATGGTTCTGTAATCAATGTACTATTAAAATGTATAATCGATGAATTTTTGGCTCGTCTTAAAATATTAGAAATCGATACTTTTTTACCGCTGACCCTATGCGACGCAACCTTATTTTATGTACATCAAGTTAAAAAATTTGTACGCTGGTGTCTGTTTGGTACCAAATGATTCTGTAACCAATGTACTATTAAAATGTATAATCGATGAATTTTTGGCTCGTCTTTAAATATTTGAAATCGATACTTTTTTACCGCTGATCCCATTCGACGCAACTTTATTATATGTATATCAAGTTAAAAAATTTGTACGCTGGTGTCTGCATGGTACCAAATGATTGTGTAATCAATGTACTATTAAAATGTATAATCGATGAATTTTTGGCTCGTCTTTAAATATTTGAAATCGATACTTTTTTACCGCTGACCCCATTCGACGCAACTTTATTTTATGTATATCAAGTTAAAAAATTTGTACGCTGGTGTCTGCATGGTATCAAAAGATTCTGTAATCAATGTATTATTAAAATGTATAATGGATGAATTTTTTGCTCGTCTTTAAATATTAGAAATCGATACTTTTTTACCGCTAACCCCATGCGACGCAACCTTATTTTATGTATATCAAGTTAAAAAATTTGTACGCTGGTGTCTGCATGGTACCAAATGGTTCTGTAATCAATGTACTATTAAAATGTATAATCGATGAATTTTTGGCTCGTCTTAAAATATTAGAAATCTATACTTTTTTACCGCTGACCCCATTCGACGCAACTTTATTTTATGTATATCAAGTTAAAAAATTTGTACGCTGGTGTCTGTTTGGTACCAAATGGTTCTGTAATCAATGTACTATTAAAATGTATAATCGATGAATTTTTGGCTCGTCTTTAAATATTAGAAATCGATACTTTTTTACCGCTGACCTCATGCGACGCAATCTTATTTTATGTATATCAAGTTAAAAAATTTGTACGCAGGTGTCTGTTTGGTACCAAATGGTTCTGTAATCAATGTACTATTAAAATGTATAATCGATGAATTTTTGGCTCGTCTTAAAATATTAGAAATCGATACTTTTTTACCGCTGACCCCATTCGACGCAACTTTATTTTATGTATATCAAGTTAAAAAATTTGTACGCAGGTGTCTGTTTGGTACCAAATGGTTCTGTAATCAATGTACTATTAAAATGTATAATCGATGAATTTTTGGCTCGTCTTAAAATATTAGAAATCGATACTTTTTTACCGCTGACCCCATTCGACGCAACTTTATTTTATGTATATCAAGTTAAAAAATTTGTACGCTGGTGTCTGCATGGTATCAAAAGATTCTGTAATCAATGTACTATTAAAATGTATAATCGATGAATTTTTGGCTCGTCTTAAAATATTAGAAATCGATACTTTTTTACCGCTGACCCTATGCGACGCAACCTTATTTTATGTATATCAAGTTAAAAAATTTGTACGCAGGTGTCTGTTTGGTACCAAATGGTTCTGTAATCAATGTACTATTAAAATGTATAATCGATGAATTTTTGGCTCGTCTTAAAATATTAGAAATCGATACTTTTTTACCGCTGACCCTATTCGACGCAACTTTATTTTATGTATATCAAGTTAAAAAATTTGTACGCTGGTGTCTGTTTGGTACCAAATGGTTCTGTAATCAATGTACTATTAAAATGTATAATCGATGAATTTTTGGCTCGTCTTAAAATATTAGAAATCGATACTTTTTTACCGCTGACCCTATGCGACGCATCCTTAATTTATGTATAGCAAATGAAAAAGTTTGTATGCTGTTGTCTGCTTGATACCAAAAGATTCTGTAATCAATGTACTATTAAAATGTATAATGGATGAATTTTTGGCTCGTCTTTAAATATTAGAAATCGATACTTTTTTACCGCTGACCTCATGCGACGCAACCTTATTTTATGTATATCAAGTTAAAAAATTTGTACGCAGGTGTCTGTTTGGTACCAAATGGTTCTGTAATCAATGTACTATTAAAATGTATAATCGATGAATTTTTGGCTCGTCTTAAAATATTAGAAATCGATACTTTTTTACCGCTGACCCCATTCGACGCAACTTTATTTTATGTATATCAAGTGAAAAAATTTGTACGCTGGTGTCTGCATGGTATCAAAAGATTCTGTAATCAATGTACTATTAAAATGTATAATCGATGAATTTTTGGCTCGTCTTAAAATATTAGAAATCCATACTTTTTTACCGCTGACCCTATGCGACGCAACCTTATTTTATGTATATCAAGTTAAAAAATTTGTATGCTGTTGTCTGCTTGGTACCAAAAGATTCTGTAATCAATGTACTATTAAAATGTATAATGGATGAATTTTTGGCTCGTCTTTAAATATTAGAAATCGATACTTTTTTACCGCTGACCTCATGCGACGCAACCTTATTTTATGTATATCAAGTTAAAAAATTTGTACGCAGGTGTCTGTTTGGTACCAAATGGTTCTGTAATCAATGTACTATTAAAATGTATAATCGATGAATTTTTGGCTCGTCTTAAAATATTAGAAATCGATAATTTTTTACCGCTGACCCCATTCGACGCAACTTTATTTTATGTATATCAAGTTAAAAAATTTGTACGCTGGTGTCTGCATGGTATCAAAAGATTCTGTAATCAATGTACTATTAAAATGTATAATCGATGAATTTTTGGCTCGTCTTAAAATATTAGAAATCCATACTTTTTTACCGCTGACCCTATGCGACGCAACCTTATTTTATGTATATCAAGTTAAAAAATTTGTACGCTGGTGTCTGTTTGGTACCAAATGATTCTGTAACCAATGTACTATTAAAATGTATAATCGATGAATTTTTGGCTCGTCTTAGAATATTAGAAATCGATACTTTTTTACCGCTGACCCCATTCGACACAACTTTATTTTATGTATATCAAGTTAAAAAATTTGTACGCTGGTGTCTGCATGGTACCAAATGGTTCTGTAATCAATGTACTATTAAAATGTATAATCGATGAATTTTTGGCTCGTCTTAAAATATTAGAAATCTATACTTTCTTACCGCTGACCCCATTCGACGCAACTTTATTTTATGTATATCAAGTTAAAAAATTTGTACGCTGGTGTCTGTTTGGTACCAAATGGTTCTGTAATCAATGTACTATTAAAATGTATAATCGATGAATTTTTGGCTCGTCTTAAAATATTAGAAATCGATACTTTTTTACCGCTGACCTCATGCGACGCAACCTTATTTTATGTATATCAAGTTAAAAAATTTGTACGCAGGTGTCTGTTTGGTACCAAATGGTTCTGTAATCAATGTACTATTAAAATGTATAATCGATGAATTTTTGGCTCGTCTTAAAATATTAGAAATCGATACTTTTTTACCGCTGACCCTATTCGACGCAACTTTATTTTATGTATATCAAGTTAAAAAATTTGTACGCTGGTGTCTGTTTGGTACCAAATGGTTCTGTAATCAATGTACTATTAAAATGTATAATCGATGAAATTTTGGCTCGTCTTAAAATATTAGAAATCCATACTTTTTTACCGCTGACCCTATGCGACGCAACCTTATTTTATGTATATCAAGTTAAAAAATTTGTACGCTGGTGTCTGTTTGGTACCAAATGATTCTGTAATCAATGTACTATTAAAATGTATAATCGATGAATTTTTGGCTCGTCTTAAAATATTAGAAATCGATACTTTTTTACCGCTGACCCCATTCGACGCAACTTTATTTTATGTATAGCAAGTTAAAAAATTTGTACGCTGGTGTCTGTTTGGTACCAAATGGTTCTGTAATCAATGTACTATTAAAATGTATAATCGATGAAATTTTGGCTCGTCTTAAAATATTGGAAATCCATACTTTTTTACCGCTGACCCTATGCGACGCAACTTTATTTTATGTATATCAAGTTAAAAAATTTGTACGCTGGTGTCTGTTTGGTACCAAATGGTTCTGTAATCAATGTACTATTAAAATGTATAATCGATGAAATTTTGGCTCGTCTTAAAATATTAGAAATCGATACTTTTTTATCGCTGACCCTATGCGACGCAACCTTATTTTATGTATATCAAGTTAAAAAATTTGTATGCTGGTGTCTGCATGGTATCAAAAGATTCTGTAATCAATGTACTATTAAAATGTATAATCGATGAATTTTTGGCTCGTCTTAAAATATTAGAAATCGATACTTTTTTACCGCTGACCCTATGCGACGCAACCTTATTTTATGTATATCAAGTTAAAAAATTTGTACGCTGGTGTCTGTTTGGTACCAAATGGTTCTGTAATCAATGTATTAAAATGTATAACCGATGAAATTTTGGCTCGTCTTAAAATATTAGAAATCCATACTTTTTTACCGCTGACCCCATTCGACGCAACTTTATTTTATGTATATCAAGTTAAAAAATTTGTACGCTGGTGTCTGTTTGGTACCAAATGGTTCTGTAATCAATGTACTATTAAAATGTATAATCGATGAAATTTTGGCTCGTCTTAAAATATTAGAAATCCATACTTTTTTACCGCTGACCCTATGCGACGCAACCTTATGTTATGTATATCAAGTTAAAAAATTTGTACGCTGGTGTCTGTTTGGTATCAAATGATTCTGTAATCAATGTACTATTAAAATGTATAATCGATGAATTTTTGGCTCGTCTTAAAATATTAGAAATCGATACTTTTTTACCGCTGACCCCATTCGACGCAACTTTATTTTATGTATATCAAGTTAAAAAATTTGTACGCTGGTGTCTGTTTGGTACCAAATGGTTCTGTAATCAATGTACTATTAAAATGTATAATCGATGAAATTTTGGCTCGTCTTAAAATATTAGAAATCCATACTTTTTTACCGCTGACCCTATGCGACGCAACCTTATTTTATGTATATCAAGTTAAAAAATTTGTACGCTGGTGTCTGTTTGGTACCAAATGATTCTGTAATCAATGTACTATTAAAATGTATAATCGATGAATTTTTGGCTAGTCTTAAAATATTAGAAATCGAGACTTTTTTACCGCTGACTCCATTCGACGCAACTTTATTTTATGTATAGCAAGTTAAAAAATTTGTACGCTGGTATCTGTTTGGTACCAAATGGTTCTGTAATCAATGTACTATTAAAATGTATAGTCGATGAAATTTTGGCTCGTCTTAAAATATTGGAAATCCATATTTTTTTACCGCTGACCCTATGCGACGCAACCTTATTTTATGTATATCAAGTTAAAAAATTTGTACGCTGGTGTCTGTTTGGTATCAAATGATTCTGTAATCAATGTACTATTAAAATGTATAATCGATGAATTTTTGGCTCGTCTTTAAATATTTGTAATCGATACTTTTTTACCGCTGACCCCATTCGACGCAACTTTATTTTATGTATATCAAGTTGAAAAATTTGTACGCTGGTGTCTGCATGGTATCAAAAGATTCTGTAATCAATGTACTATTAAAATGTATAATCGATGAAATTTTGGTTCGTCTTAAAATATTAGAAATCCATACTTTTTTACCGCTGACCCTATGCGACGCAACTTTATTTTATGTATATCAAGTTAAAAAATTTGTACGCTGGTGTCTGTTTGGTGCCAAATGATTCTGTAATCAATGTACTATTAAAATGTATAATCGATGAATTTTTGGCTCGTCTTAAAATATTAGAAAGCGATACTTTTTTACCGCTGACCCCATTTGACGCAACTTTATTTTATGTATAGCAAGTTAAAAAATTTGTACGCTGGTGTCTGTTTGGTACCAAATGGTTCTGTAATCAATGTACTATTAAAATGTATAATCGATGAAATTTTGGCTCGTCTTAAAATATTAGAAATCGATACTTTTTTACCGCTGACCCTATGCGACGCAACCTTATTTTATGTATATCAAGTTAAAAAATTTGTACGCTGGTGTCTGCATGGTATCAAAAGATTCTGTAATCAATGTACTATTAAAATGTATAATCGATGAATTTTTGGCTCGTCTTAAAATATTAGAAATCCATACTTTTTTACCGCTGACCCTATGCGACGCAACCTTATTTTATGTATATCAAGTTAAAAAATTTGTACGCTGGTGTCTGTTTGGTACCAAATGATTCTGTAACCAATGTACTATTAAAATGTATAATCGATGAATTTTTGGCTCGTCTTTAAATATTTGAAATCGATACTTTTTTACCGCTGACCCCATTCGACGCAACTTTATTTTATGTATATCAAGTTAAAAAATTTGTACGCTGGTGTCTGCATGGTATCAAAAGATTCTGTAATCAATGTATTATTAAAATGTATAATGGATGAATTTTTTGCTCGTCTTTAAATATTAGAAATCGATACTTTTTTACCGCTAACCCCATGCGACGCAACCTTATTTTATGTATATCAAGTTAAAAAATTTGTACGCTGGTGTCTGCATGGTACCAAATGGTTCTGTAATCAATGTACTATTAAAATGTATAATCGATGAATTTTTGGCTCGTCTTAAAATATTAGAAATCTATACTTTTTTACCGCTGACCCCATTCGACGCAACTTTATTTTATGTATATCAAGTTAAAAAATTTGTACGCTGGTGTCTGTTTGGTACCAAATGGTTCTGTAATCAATGTACTATTAAAATGTATAATCGATGAATTTTTGGCTCGTCTTTAAATATTAGAAATCGATACTTTTTTACCGCTGACCTCATGCGACGCAATCTTATTTTATGTATATCAAGTTAAAAAATTTGTACGCAGGTGTCTGTTTGGTACCAAATGGTTCTGTAATCAATGTACTATTAAAATGTATAATCGATGAATTTTTGGCTCGTCTTAAAATATTAGAAATCGATACTTTTTTACCGCTGACCCCATTCGACGCAACTTTATTTTATGTATATCAAGTTAAAAAATTTGTACGCAGGTGTCTGTTTGGTACCAAATGGTTCTGTAATCAATGTACTATTAAAATGTATAATCGATGAATTTTTGGCTCGTCTTAAAATATTAGAAATCGATACTTTTTTACCGCTGACCCCATTCGACGCAACTTTATTTTATGTATATCAAGTTAAAAAATTTGTACGCTGGTGTCTGCATGGTATCAAAAGATTCTGTAATCAATGTACTATTAAAATGTATAATCGATGAATTTTTGGCTCGTCTTAAAATATTAGAAATCGATACTTTTTTACCGCTGACCCTATGCGACGCAACCTTATTTTATGTATATCAAGTTAAAAAATTTGTACGCAGGTGTCTGTTTGGTACCAAATGGTTCTGTAATCAATGTACTATTAAAATGTATAATCGATGAATTTTTGGCTCGTCTTAAAATATTAGAAATCGATACTTTTTTACCGCTGACCCTATTCGACGCAACTTTATTTTATGTATATCAAGTTAAAAAATTTGTACGCTGGTGTCTGTTTGGTACCAAATGGTTCTGTAATCAATGTACTATTAAAATGTATAATCGATGAATTTTTGGCTCGTCTTAAAATATTAGAAATCGATACTTTTTTACCGCTGACCCTATGCGACGCATCCTTAATTTATGTATAGCAAATGAAAAAGTTTGTATGCTGTTGTCTGCTTGATACCAAAAGATTCTGTAATCAATGTACTATTAAAATGTATAATGGATGAATTTTTGGCTCGTCTTTAAATATTAGAAATCGATACTTTTTTACCGCTGACCTCATGCGACGCAACCTTATTTTATGTATATCAAGTTAAAAAATTTGTACGCAGGTGTCTGTTTGGTACCAAATGGTTCTGTAATCAATGTACTATTAAAATGTATAATCGATGAATTTTTGGCTCGTCTTAAAATATTAGAAATCGATACTTTTTTACCGCTGACCCCATTCGACGCAACTTTATTTTATGTATATCAAGTGAAAAAATTTGTACGCTGGTGTCTGCATGGTATCAAAAGATTCTGTAATCAATGTACTATTAAAATGTATAATCGATGAATTTTTGGCTCGTCTTAAAATATTAGAAATCCATACTTTTTTACCGCTGACCCTATGCGACGCAACCTTATTTTATGTATATCAAGTTAAAAAATTTGTATGCTGTTGTCTGCTTGGTACCAAAAGATTCTGTAATCAATGTACTATTAAAATGTATAATGGATGAATTTTTGGCTCGTCTTTAAATATTAGAAATCGATACTTTTTTACCGCTGACCTCATGCGACGCAACCTTATTTTATGTATATCAAGTTAAAAAATTTGTACGCAGGTGTCTGTTTGGTACCAAATGGTTCTGTAATCAATGTACTATTAAAATGTATAATCGATGAATTTTTGGCTCGTCTTAAAATATTAGAAATCGATAATTTTTTACCGCTGACCCCATTCGACGCAACTTTATTTTATGTATATCAAGTTAAAAAATTTGTACGCTGGTGTCTGCATGGTATCAAAAGATTCTGTAATCAATGTACTATTAAAATGTATAATCGATGAATTTTTGGCTCGTCTTAAAATATTAGAAATCCATACTTTTTTACCGCTGACCCTATGCGACGCAACCTTATTTTATGTATATCAAGTTAAAAAATTTGTACGCTGGTGTCTGTTTGGTACCAAATGATTCTGTAACCAATGTACTATTAAAATGTATAATCGATGAATTTTTGGCTCGTCTTAGAATATTAGAAATCGATACTTTTTTACCGCTGACCCCATTCGACACAACTTTATTTTATGTATATCAAGTTAAAAAATTTGTACGCTGGTGTCTGCATGGTACCAAATGGTTCTGTAATCAATGTACTATTAAAATGTATAATCGATGAATTTTTGGCTCGTCTTAAAATATTAGAAATCTATACTTTCTTACCGCTGACCCCATTCGACGCAACTTTATTTTATGTATATCAAGTTAAAAAATTTGTACGCTGGTGTCTGTTTGGTACCAAATGGTTCTGTAATCAATGTACTATTAAAATGTATAATCGATGAATTTTTGGCTCGTCTTAAAATATTAGAAATCGATACTTTTTTACCGCTGACCTCATGCGACGCAACCTTATTTTATGTATATCAAGTTAAAAAATTTGTACGCAGGTGTCTGTTTGGTACCAAATGGTTCTGTAATCAATGTACTATTAAAATGTATAATCGATGAATTTTTGGCTCGTCTTAAAATATTAGAAATCGATACTTTTTTACCGCTGACCCCATTCGACGCAACTTTATTTTATGTATATCAAGTTAAAAAATTTGTACGCTGGTGTCTGTTTGGTACCAAATGGTTCTGTAATCAATGTACTATTAAAATGTATAATCGATGAAATTTTGGCTCGTCTTAAAATATTAGAAATCCATACTTTTTTACCGCTGACCCTATGCGACGCAACCTTATTTTATGTATATCAAGTTAAAAAATTTGTACGCTGGTGTCTGTTTGGTACCAAATGATTCTGTAATCAATGTACTATTAAAATGTATAATCGATGAATTTTTGGCTCGTCTTAAAATATTAGAAATCGATACTTTTTTACCGCTGACCCCATTCGACGCAACTTTATTTTATGTATAGCAAGTTAAAAAATTTGTACGCTGGTGTCTGTTTGGTACCAAATGGTTCTGTAATCAATGTACTATTAAAATGTATAATCGATGAAATTTTGGCTCGTCTTAAAATATTGGAAATCCATACTTTTTTACCGCTGACCCTATGCGACGCAACTTTATTTTATGTATATCAAGTTAAAAAATTTGTACGCTGGTGTCTGTTTGGTACCAAATGGTTCTGTAATCAATGTACTATTAAAATGTATAATCGATGAAATTTTGGCTCGTCTTAAAATATTAGAAATCGATACTTTTTTATCGCTGACCCTATGCGACGCAACCTTATTTTATGTATATCAAGTTAAAAAATTTGTATGCTGGTGTCTGCATGGTATCAAAAGATTCTGTAATCAATGTACTATTAAAATGTATAATCGATGAATTTTTGGCTCGTCTTAAAATATTAGAAATCGATACTTTTTTACCGCTGACCCTATGCGACGCAACCTTATTTTATGTATATCAAGTTAAAAAATTTGTACGCTGGTGTCTGTTTGGTACCAAATGGTTCTGTAATCAATGTATTAAAATGTATAACCGATGAAATTTTGGCTCGTCTTAAAATATTAGAAATCCATACTTTTTTACCGCTGACCCCATTCGACGCAACTTTATTTTATGTATATCAAGTTAAAAAATTTGTACGCTGGTGTCTGTTTGGTACCAAATGGTTCTGTAATCAATGTACTATTAAAATGTATAATCGATGAAATTTTGGCTCGTCTTAAAATATTAGAAATCCATACTTTTTTACCGCTGACCCTATGCGACGCAACCTTATGTTATGTATATCAAGTTAAAAAATTTGTACGCTGGTGTCTGTTTGGTATCAAATGATTCTGTAATCAATGTACTATTAAAATGTATAATCGATGAATTTTTGGCTCGTCTTAAAATATTAGAAATCGATACTTTTTTACCGCTGACCCCATTCGACGCAACTTTATTTTATGTATATCAAGTTAAAAAATTTGTACGCTGGTGTCTGTTTGGTACCAAATGGTTCTGTAATCAATGTACTATTAAAATGTATAATCGATGAAATTTTGGCTCGTCTTAAAATATTAGAAATCCATACTTTTTTACCGCTGACCCTATGCGACGCAACCTTATTTTATGTATATCAAGTTAAAAAATTTGTACGCTGGTGTCTGTTTGGTACCAAATGATTCTGTAATCAATGTACTATTAAAATGTATAATCGATGAATTTTTGGCTAGTCTTAAAATATTAGAAATCGATACTTTTTTACCGCTGACTCCATTCGACGCAACTTTATTTTATGTATAGCAAGTTAAAAAATTTGTACGCTGGTATCTGTTTGGTACCAAATGGTTCTGTAATCAATGTACTATTAAAATGTATAGTCGATGAAATTTTGGCTCGTCTTAAAATATTGGAAATCCATATTTTTTTACCGCTGACCCTATGCGACGCAACCTTATTTTATGTATATCAAGTTAAAAAATTTGTACGCTGGTGTCTGTTTGGTATCAAATGATTCTGTAATCAATGTACTATTAAAATGTATAATCGATGAATTTTTGGCTCGTCTTTAAATATTTGTAATCGATACTTTTTTACCGCTGACCCCATTCGACGCAACTTTATTTTATGTATATCAAGTTGAAAAATTTGTACGCTGGTGTCTGCATGGTATCAAAAGATTCTGTAATCAATGTACTATTAAAATGTATAATCGATGAAATTTTGGTTCGTCTTAAAATATTAGAAATCCATACTTTTTTACCGCTGACCCTATGCGACGCAACTTTATTTTATGTATATCAAGTTAAAAAATTTGTACGCTGGTGTCTGTTTGGTACCAAATGATTCTGTAATCAATGTACTATTAAAATGTATAATCGATGAATTTTTGGCTCGTCTTAAAATATTAGAAAGCGATACTTTTTTACCGCTGACCCCATTTGACGCAACTTTATTTTATGTATAGCAAGTTAAAAAATTTGTACGCTGGTGTCTGTTTGGTACCAAATGGTTCTGTAATCAATGTACTATTAAAATGTATAATCGATGAAATTTTGGCTCGTCTTAAAATATTAGAAATCCATACTTTTTTACCGCTGACCCTATGCGACGCAACCTTATTTTATGTATATCAAGTTAAAAAATTTGTACGCTGGTGTTTGTTTGGTACCAAATGATTCTGTAATCAATGTACTATTAAAATGTATAATCGATGAATTTTTGGCTCGTCTTAAAATATTAGAAATCGATACTTTTTTACCGCTGACCCTATGCGACGCAACCTTATTTTATGTATATCAAGTTAAAAAATTTGTACGCTGGTGTCTGCATGGTATCAAAAGATTCTGTAATCAATGTACTATTAAAATGTATAATCGATGAATTTTTGGCTCGTCTTAAAATATTAGAAATCCATACTTTTTTACCGCTGACCCTATGCGACGCAACCTTATTTTATGTATATCAAGTTAAAAAATTTGTACGCTGGTGTCTGTTTGGTACCAAATGATTCTGTAACCAATGTACTATTAAAATGTATAATCGATGAATTTTTGGCTCGTCTTAAAATATTAGAAATCCATACTTTTTTACCGCTGACCCCATTCGACGCAACTTTATTTTATGTATATCAAGTTAAAAAATTTGTACGCTGGTGTCTGTTTGGTACCAAATGGTTCTGTAATCAATGTACTATTAAAATGTATAATCGATGAATTTTTGGCTCGTCTTAAAATATTAGTAATCGATACTTTTTTACCGCTGACCCTATGCGACGCATCCTTAATTTATGTATATCAAGTTAAAAAATATGTACGCAGGTGTCTGTTTGGTACCAAATGGTTCTGTAATCAATGTACTATTAAAATGTATAATCGATGAATTTTTGGCTCGTCTTAAAATATTAGAAATCGATACTTTTTTACCGCTGACCCTATGCGACGCAACCTTATTTTATGTACATCAAGTTAAAAAATTTGTACGCTGGTGTCTGTTTGGTACCAAATGATTCTGTAACCAATGTACGATTAAAATGTATAATCGATGAATTTTTGGCTCGTCTTAAAATATTAGAAATCGATACTTTTTTACCGCTGACCCTATGCGACGCAACCTTATTTTAAATATTTGAAATCGATACTTTTTTACCGCTGACCTCATGCGACGCAACCTTATTTTATGTATATCAAGTTAAAAAATTTGTACGCAGGTGTCTGTTTGGTACCAAATGGTTCTGTAATCAATGTACTATTAAAATGTATAATCGATGAATTTTTGGCTCGTCTTAAAATATTAGAAATCGATACTTTTTTACCGCTGACCCTATGCGACGCAACCTTATTTTATGTACATCAAGTTAAAAAATTTGTACGCTGGTGTCTGTTTGGTACCAAATGATTCTGTAACCAATGTACTATTAAAATGTATAATCGATGAATTTTTGGCTCGTCTTTAAATATTTGAAATCGATACTTTTTTACCGCTGATCCCATTCGACGCAACTTTATTATATGTATATCAAGTTAAAAAATTTGTACGCTGGTGTCTGCATGGTACCAAATGATTGTGTAATCAATGTACTATTAAAATGTATAATCGATGAATTTTTGGCTCGTCTTTAAATATTTGAAATCGATACTTTTTTACCGCTGACCCCATTCGACGCAACTTTATTTTATGTATATCAAGTTAAAAAATTTGTACGCTGGTGTCTGCATGGTATCAAAAGATTCTGTAATCAATGTATTATTAAAATGTATAATGGATGAATTTTTTGCTCGTCTTTAAATATTAGAAATCGATACTTTTTTACCGCTAACCCCATGCGACGCAACCTTATTTTATGTATATCAAGTTAAAAAATTTGTACGCTGGTGTCTGCATGGTACCAAATGGTTCTGTAATCAATGTACTATTAAAATGTATAATCGATGAATTTTTGGCTCGTCTTAAAATATTAGAAATCTATACTTTTTTACCGCTGACCCCATTCGACGCAACTTTATTTTATGTATATCAAGTTAAAAAATTTGTACGCTGGTGTCTGTTTGGTACCAAATGGTTCTGTAATCAATGTACTATTAAAATGTATAATCGATGAATTTTTGGCTCGTCTTTAAATATTAGAAATCGATACTTTTTTACCGCTGACCTCATGCGACGCAACCTTATTTTATGTATATCAAGTTAAAAAATTTGTACGCAGGTGTCTGTTTGGTACCAAATGGTTCTGTAATCAATGTACTATTAAAATGTATAATCGATGAATTTTTGGCTCGTCTTAAAATATTAGAAATCGATACTTTTTTACCGCTGACCCCATTCGACGCAACTTTATTTTATGTATATCAAGTTAAAAAATTTGTACGCAGGTGTCTGTTTGGTACCAAATGGTTCTGTAATCAATGTACTATTAAAATGTATAATCGATGAATTTTTGGCTCGTCTTAAAATATTAGAAATCGATACTTTTTTACCGCTGACCCCATTCGACGCAACATTATTTTATGTATATCAAGTTAAAAAATTTGTACGCTGGTGTCTGCATGGTATCAAAAGATTCTGTAATCAATGTACTATTAAAATGTATAATCGATGAATTTTTGGCTCGTCTTAAAATATTAGAAATCGATACTTTTTTACCGCTGACCCTATGCGACGCAACCTTATTTTATGTATATCAAGTTAAAAAATTTGTACGCAGGTGTCTGTTTGGTACCAAATGGTTCTGTAATCAATGTACTATTAAAATGTATAATCGATGAATTTTTGGCTCGTCTTAAAATATTAGAAATCGATACTTTTTTACCGCTGACTCTATTCGACGCAACTTTATTTTATGTATATCAAGTTAAAAAATTTGTACGCTGGTGTCTGTTTGGTACCAAATGGTTCTGTAATCAATGTACTATTAAAATGTATAATCGATGAATTTTTGGCTCGTCTTAAAATATTAGAAATCGATACTTTTTTACCGCTGACCCTATGCGACGCATCCTTAATTTATGTATAGCAAATGAAAAAGTTTGTATGCTGTTGTCTGCTTGATACCAAAAGATTCTGTAATCAATGTACTATTAAAATGTATAATGGATGAATTTTTGGCTCGTCTTTAAATATTAGAAATCGATACTTTTTTACCGCTGACCTCATGCGACGCAACCTTATTTTATGTATATCAAGTTAAAAAATTTGTACGCAGGTGTCTGTTTGGTACCAAATGGTTCTGTAATCAATGTACTATTAAAATGTATAATCGATGAATTTTTGGCTCGTCTTAAAATATTAGAAATCCATACTTTTTTACCGCTGACCCTATGCGACGCAACCTTATTTTATGTATATCAAGTTAAAAAATTTGTATGCTGTTGTCTGCTTGGTACCAAAAGATTCTGTAATCAATGTACTATTAAAATGTATAATGGATGAATTTTTGGCTCGTCTTTAAATATTAGAAATCGATACTTTTTTACCGCTGACCTCATGCGACGCAACCTTATTTTATGTATATCAAGTTAAAAAATTTGTACGCAGGTGTCTGTTTGGTACCAAATGGTTCTGTAATCAATGTACTATTAAAATGTATAATCGATGAATTTTTGGCTCGTCTTAAAATATTAGAAATCGATACTTTTTTACCGCTGACCCCATTCGACGCAACTTTATTTTATGTATATCAAGTTAAAAAATTTGTACGCTGGTGTCTGCATGGTATCAAAAGATTCTGTAATCAATGTACTATTAAAATGTATAATCGATGAATTTTTGGCTCGTCTTAAAATATTAGAAATCCATACTTTTTTACCGCTGACCCTATGCGACGCAACCTTATTTTATGTATATCAAGTTAAAAAATTTGTACGCTGGTGTCTGTTTGGTACCAAATGATTCTGTAACCAATGTACTATTAAAATGTATAATCGATGAATTTTTGGCTCGTCTTTAAATATTTGAAATCGATACTTTTTTACCGCTGATCCCATTCGACGCAACTTTATTATATGTATATCAAGTTAAAAAATTTGTACGCTGGTGTCTGCATGGTACCAAATGATTGTGTAATCAATGTACTATTAAAATGTATAATCGATGAATTTTTGGCTCGTCTTTAAATATTTGAAATCGATACTTTTTTACCGCTGACCCCATTCGACGCAACTTTATTTTATGTATATCAAGTTAAAAAATTTGTACGCTGGTGTCTGCATGGTATCAAAAGATTCTGTAATCAATGTATTATTAAAATGTATAATGGATGAATTTTTTGCTCGTCTTTAAATATTAGAAATCGATACTTTTTTACCGCTAACCCCATGCGACGCAACCTTATTTTATGTATATCAAGTTAAAAAATTTGTACGCTGGTGTCTGCATGGTACCAAATGGTTCTGTAATCAATGTACTATTAAAATGTATAATCGATGAATTTTTGGCTCGTCTTAAAATATTAGAAATCTATACTTTTTTACCGCTGACCCCATTCGACGCAACTTTATTTTATGTATATCAAGTTAAAAAATTTGTACGCTGGTGTCTGTTTGGTACCAAATGGTTCTGTAATCAATGTACTATTAAAATGTATAATCGATGAATTTTTGGCTCGTCTTTAAATATTAGAAATCGATACTTTTTTACCGCTGACCTCATGCGACGCAACCTTATTTTATGTATATCAAGTTAAAAAATTTGTACGCAGGTGTCTGTTTGGTACCAAATGGTTCTGTAATCAATGTACTATTAAAATGTATAATCGATGAATTTTTGGCTCGTCTTAAAATATTAGAAATCGATACTTTTTTACCGCTGACCCCATTCGACGCAACTTTATTTTATGTATATCAAGTTAAAAAATTTGTACGCTGGTGTCTGTTTGGTACCAAATGGTTCTGTAATCAATGTACTATTAAAATGTATAATCGATGAATTTTTGGCTCGTCTTTAAATATTAGAAATCGATACTTTTTTACCGCTGACCTCATGCGACGCAACCTTATTTTATGTATATCAAGTTAAAAAATTTGTACGCAGGTGTCTGTTTGGTACCAAATGGTTCTGTAATCAATGTACTATTAAAATGTATAATCGATGAATTTTTGGCTCGTCTTAAAATATTAGAAATCGATACTTTTTTACCGCTGACCCCATTCGACGCAACTTTATTTTATGTATATCAAGTTAAAAAATTTGTACGCAGGTGTCTGTTTGGTACCAAATGGTTCTGTAATCAATGTACTATTAAAATGTATAATCGATGAATTTTTGGCTCGTCTTAAAATATTAGAAATCGATACTTTTTTACCGCTGACCCCATTCGACGCAACATTATTTTATGTATATCAAGTTAAAAAATTTGTACGCTGGTGTCTGCATGGTATCAAAAGATTCTGTAATCAATGTACTATTAAAATGTATAATCGATGAATTTTTGGCTCGTCTTAAAATATTAGAAATCGATACTTTTTTACCGCTGACCCTATGTGACGCAACCTTATTTTATGTATATCAAGTTAAAAAATTTGTACGCAGGTGTCTGTTTGGTACCAAATGGTTCTGTAATCAATGTACTATTAAAATGTATAATCGATGAATTTTTGGCTCGTCTTAAAATATTAGAAATCGATACTTTTTTACCGCTGACCCTATTCGACGCAACTTTATTTTATGTATATCAAGTTAAAAAATTTGTACGCTGGTGTCTGTTTGGTACCAAATGGTTCTGTAATCAATGTACTATTAAAATGTATAATCGATGAATTTTTGGCTCGTCTTAAAATATTAGAAATCGATACTTTTTTACCGCTGACCCTATGCGACGCATCCTTAATTTATGTATAGCAAATGAAAAAGTTTGTATGCTGTTGTCTGCTTGATACCAAAAGATTCTGTAATCAATGTACTATTAAAATGTATAATGGATGAATTTTTGGCTCGTCTTTAAATATTAGAAATCGATACTTTTTTACCGCTGACCTCATGCGACGCAACCTTATTTTATGTATATCAAGTTAAAAAATTTGTACGCAGGTGTCTGTTTGGTACCAAATGGTTCTGTAATCAATGTACTATTAAAATGTATAATCGATGAATTTTTGGCTCGTCTTAAAATATTAGAAATCCATACTTTTTTACCGCTGACCCTATGCGACGCAACCTTATTTTATGTATATCAAGTTAAAAAATTTGTATGCTGTTGTCTGCTTGGTACCAAAAGATTCTGTAATCAATGTACTATTAAAATGTATAATGGATGAATTTTTGGCTCGTCTTTAAATATTAGAAATCGATACTTTTTTACCGCTGACCTCATGCGACGCAACCTTATTTTATGTATATCAAGTTAAAAAATTTGTACGCAGGTGTCTGTTTGGTACCAAATGGTTCTGTAATCAATGTACTATTAAAATGTATAATCGATGAATTTTTGGCTCGTCTTAAAATATTAGAAATCGATACTTTTTTACCGCTGACCCCATTCGACGCAACTTTATTTTATGTATATCAAGTTAAAAAATTTGTACGCTGGTGTCTGCATGGTATCAAAAGATTCTGTAATCAATGTACTATTAAAATGTATAATCGATGAATTTTTGGCTCGTCTTAAAATATTAGAAATCCATACTTTTTTACCGCTGACCCTATGCGACGCAACCTTATTTTATGTATATCAAGTTAAAAAATTTGTACGCTGGTGTCTGTTTGGTACCAAATGATTCTGTAACCAATGTACTATTAAAATGTATAATCGATGAATTTTTGGCTCGTCTTAAAATATTAGAAATCGATACTTTTTTACCGCTGACCCCATTCGACACAACTTTATTTTATGTATATCAAGTTAAAAAATTTGTACGCTGGTGTCTGCATGGTACCAAATGGTTCTGTAATCAATGTACTATTAAAATGTATAATCGATGAATTTTTGGCTCGTCTTAAAATATTAGAAATCTATACTTTCTTACCGCTGACCCCATTCGACGCAACTTTATTTTATGTATATCAAGTTAAAAAATTTGTACGCTGGTGTCTGTTTGGTACCAAATGGTTCTGTAATCAATGTACTATTAAAATGTATAATCGATGAATTTTTGGCTCGTCTTAAAATATTAGAAATCGATACTTTTTTACCGCTGACCTCATGCGACGCAACCTTATTTTATGTATATCAAGTTAAAAAATTTGTACGCAGGTGTCTGTTTGGTACCAAATGGTTCTGTAATCAATGTACTATTAAAATGTATAATCGATGAATTTTTGGCTCGTCTTAAAATATTAGAAATCGATACTTTTTTACCGCTGACCCCATTCGACGCAACTTTATTTTATGTATATCAAGTTAAAAAATTTGTACGCTGGTGTCTGCATGGTATCAAAAGATTCTGTAATCAATGTACTATTAAAATGTATAATCGATGAATTTTTGGCTCGTCTTAAAATATTAGAAATCGATACTTTTTTACCGCTGACCCCATTCGACGCAACTTTATTTTATGTATATCAAGTTAAAAAATTTGTACGCTGGTGTCTGCATGGTATCAAAAGATTCTGTAATCAATGTACTATTAAAATGTATAATCGATGAATTTTTGGCTCGTCTTAAAATATTAGAAATCCATACTTTTTTACCGCTGACCCTATGCGACGCAACCTTATTTTATGTATATCAAGTTAAAAAATTTGTACGCTGGTGTCTGTTTGGTACCAAATGATTCTGTAACCAATGTACTATTAAAATGTATAATCGATGAATTTTTGGCTCGTCTTAAAATATTAGAAATCGATACTTTTTTACCGCTGACCCCATTCGACGCAACTTTATTTTATGTATATCAAGTTAAAAAATTTGTACGCTGGTGTCTGCATGGTACCAAATGGTTCTGTAATCAATGTACTATTAAAATGTATAATCGATGAATTTTTGGCTCGTCTTAAAATATTAGAAATCTATACTTTCTTACCGCTGACCCCATTCGACGCAACTTTATTTTATGTATATCAAGTTAAAAAATTTGTACGCTGGTGTCTGTTTGGTACCAAATGGTTCTGTAATCAATGTACTATTAAAATGTATAATCGATGAATTTTTGGCTCGTCTTAAAATATTAGTAATCGATACTTTTTTACCGCTGACCCTATGCGACGCATCCTTAATTTATGTATATCAAGTTAAAAAATATGTACGCAGGTGTCTGTTTGGTACCAAATGGTTCTGTAATCAATGTACTATTAAAATGTATAATCGATGAATTTTTGGCTCGTCTTAAAATATTAGAAATCGATACTTTTTTACCGCTGACCCTATGCGACGCATCCTTAATTTATGTATAGCAAATGAAAAAGTTTGTATGCTGTTGTCTGCTTGGTACCAAAAGATTCTGTAATCAATGTACTATTAAAATGTATAATGGATGAATTTTTGGCTCGTCTTTAAATATTAGAAATCGATACTTTTTTACCGCTGACCTCATGCGACGCAACCTTATTTTATGTATATCAAGTTAAAAAATTTGTACGCAGGTGTCTGTTTGGTACCAAATGGTTCTGTAATCAATGTACTATTAAAATGTATAATCGATGAATTTTTAGCTCGTCTTAAAATATTAGAAATCGATACTTTTTTACCGCTGACTCCATTCGACGCAACTTTATTTTATGTATATCAAGTTAAAAAATTTGTACGCTGGTGTCTGCATGGTATCAAAAGATTCTGTAATCAATGTACTATTAAAATGTACTATTAAAATAATCGATGAATTTTTGGCTCGTCTTAAAATATTAGAAATCGATACTTTTTTACCGCTGACCCTATGCGACGCAACCTTATTTTATGTATATCAAGTTAAAAAATTTGTACGCTGGTGTCTGCATGGTATCAAAAGATTCTGTAATCAATGTACTATTAAAATGTATAATCGATGAATTTTTGGCTCGTCTTAAAATATTAGAAATCCATACTTTTTTACCGCTGACCCTATGCGACGCAACCTTATTTTATGTATATAAAGTTAAAAAATTTGTACGCTGGTGTCTGTTTGGTACCAAATGATTGTGTAATCAATGTACTATTAAAATGTATAATCGATGAATTTTTGGCTCGTCTTTAAATATTTGAAATCGATACTTTTTTACCGCTGATCCCATTCGACGCAACTTTATTTTATGTATATCAAGTTAAAAAATTTGTACGCTGGTGTCTGCATGGTATCAAAAGATTCTGTAATCAATGTATTATTAAAATGTATAATGGATGAATTTTTTGCTCGTCTTTAAATATTAGAAATCGATACTTTTTTACCGCTGACCCCATGCGACGCAACCTTATTTTGTGTATATCAAGTTAAAAAATTTGTACGCTGGTGTCTGCATGGTACCAAATGGTTCTGTAATCAATGTACTATTAAAATGTATAATCGATGAATTTTTGGCTCGTCTTAAAATATTAGAAATCTATACTTTTTTACCGCTGACCCCATTCGACGCAACTTTATTTTATGTATATCAAGTTAAAACATTTGTACGCTGGTGTCTGTTTGGTACCAAATGGTTCTGTAATCAATGTACTATTAAAATGTATAATCGATGAATTTTTGGCTCGTCTTAAAATATTAGAAATCGATACTTTTTTACCGCTGACCCCATTCGACGCAACTTTATTTTATGTATATCAAGTTAAAAAATTTGTACGCTGGTGTCTGCATGGTATCAAAAGATTCTGTAATCAATGTACTATTAAAATGTATAATCGATGAATTTTTGGCTCGTCTTAAAATATTAGAAATCCATACTTTTTTACCGCTGACCCTATGCGACGCAACCTTATTTTATGTATATCAAGTTAAAAAATTTGTATGCTGTTGTCTGCTTGGTACCAAAAGATTCTGTAATCAATGTACTATTAAAATGTATAATGGATGAATTTTTGGCTCGTCTTTAAATATTAGAAATCGATACTTTTTTACCACTGACCTCATGCGACGCAACCTTATTTTATGTATATCAAGTTAAAAAATTTGTACGCAGGTGTCTGTTTGGTACCAAATGGTTCTGTAATCAATGTACTATTAAAATGTATAATCGATGAATTTTTGGCTCGTCTTAAAATATTAGAAATCGATACTTTTTTACCGCTGACCCCATTCGACGCAACTTTATTTTATGTATATCAAGTTAAAAAATTTGTACGCTGGTGTCTGCATGGTATCAAAAGATTCTGTAATCAATGTACTATTAAAATGTATAATCGATGAATTTTTGGCTCGTCTTAAAATATTAGAAATCCATACTTTTTTACCGCTGACCCTATGCGACGCAACCTTATTTTATGTATATCAAGTTAAAAAATTTGTACGCTGGTGTCTGTTTGGTACCAAATGATTCTGTAACCAATGTACTATTAAAATGTATAATCGATGAATTTTTGGCTCGTCTTAAAATATTAGAAATCGATACTTTTTTACCGCTGACCCCATTCGACACAACTTTATTTTATGTATATCAAGTTAAAAAATTTGTACGCTGGTGTCTGCATGGTACCAAATGGTTCTGTAATCAATGTACTATTAAAATGTATAATCGATGAATTTTTGGCTCGTCTTAAAATATTAGAAATCTATACTTTCTTACCGCTGACCCCATTCGACGCAACTTTATTTTATGTATATCAAGTTAAAAAATTTGTACGCTGGTGTCTGTTTGGTACCAAATGGTTCTGTAATCAATGTACTATTAAAATGTATAATCGATGAATTTTTGGCTCGTCTTAAAATATTAGAAATCGATACTTTTTTACCGCTGATCCCAGTCGACGCAACTTTATTTTATGTATATCAAGTTAAAAAATTTGTACGCTGGTGTCTGCATGGTATCAAAAGATTCTGTAATCAATGTATTATTAAAATGTATAATGGATGAATTTTTGGCTCGTCTTAAAATATTAGAAATCGATACTTTTTTACCGCTGACCCCATTCGACGCAACTTTATTTTATGTATATCAAGTTAAAAAATTTGTACGCTGGTGTCTGCATGATATCAAAAGATTCTGTAATCAATGTACTATTAAAATGTATAATCGATGAATTTTTGGCTCGTCTTAAAATATTAGAAATCCATACTTTTTTACCGCTGACCCTATGCGACGCAACCTTATTTTATGTATATCAAGTTAAAAAATTTGTATGCTGTTGTCTGCTTGGTACCAAAAGATTCTGTAATCAATGTACTATTAAAATGTATAATGGATGAATTTTTGGCTCGTCTTTAAATATTAGAAATCGATACTTTTTTACCGCTGACCTCATGCGACGCAACCTTATTTTATGTATATCAAGTTAAAAAATTTGTACGCAGGTGTCTGTTTGGTACCAAATGGTTCTGTAATCAATGTACTATTAAAATGTATAATCGATGAATTTTTGGCTCGTCTTAAAATATTAGAAATCGATACTTTTTTACCGCTGACCCCATTCGACGCAACTTTATTTTATGTATATCAAGTTAAAAAATTTGTACGCTGGTGTCTGCATGGTATCAAAAGATTCTGTAATCAATGTACTATTAAAATGTATAATCGATGAATTTTTGGCTCGTCTTAAAATATTAGAAATCCATACTTTTTTACCGCTGACCCTATGCGACGCAACCTTATTTTATGTATATCAAGTTAAAAAATTTGTACGCTGGTGTCTGTTTGGTACCAAATGATTCTGTAACCAATGTACTATTAAAATGTATAATCGATGAATTTTTGGCTCGTCTTAAAATATTAGAAATCGATACTTTTTTACCGCTGACCCCATTCGACACAACTTTATTTTATGTATATCAAGTTAAAAAATTTGTACGCTGGTGTCTACATGGTACCAAATGGTTCTGTAATCAATGTACTATTAAAATGTATAATCGATGAATTTTTGGCTCGTCTTAAAATATTAGAAATCTATACTTTCTTACCGCTGACCCCATTCGACGCAACTTTATTTTATGTATATCAAGTTAAAAAATTTGTACGCTGGTGTCTGTTTGGTACCAAATGGTTCTGTAATCAATGTACTATTAAAATGTATAATCGATGAATTTTTGGCTCGTCTTAAAATATTAGAAATCGATACTTTTTTACCGCTGACCTCATGCGACGCAACCTTATTTTATGTATATCAAGTTAAAAAATTTGTACGCTGGTGTCTGCATGGTATCAAAAGATTCTGTAATCAATGTATTATTAAAATGTATAATGGATGAATTTTTTGCTCGTCTTTAAATATTAGAAATCGATACTTTTTTACCGCTGACCCCATGCGACGCAACCTTATTTTGTGTATATCAAGTTAAAAAATTTGTACGCTGGTGTCTGCATGGTACCAAATGGTTCTGTAATCAATGTACTATTAAAATGTATAATCGATGAATTTTTGGCTCGTCTTAAAATATTAGAAATCTATACTTTTTTACCGCTGACCCCATTCGACGCAACTTTATTTTATGTATATCAAGTTAAAACATTTGTACGCTGGTGTCTGTTTGATACCAAATGGTTCTGTAATCAATGTACTATTAAAATGTATAATCGATGAATTTTTGGCTCGTCTTAAAATATTAGAAATCGATACTTTTTTACCGCTGACCCCATTCGACGCAACTTTATTTTATGTATATCAAGTTAAAAAATTTGTACGCTGGTGTCTGCATGGTATCAAAAGATTCTGTAATCAATGTATTATTAAAATGTATAATGGATGAATTTTTTGCTCGTCTTTAAATATTAGAAATCGATACTTTTTTACCGCTGACCCCATGCGACGCAACCTTATTTTGTGTATATCAAGTTAAAAAATTTGTATGCTGTTGTCTGCTTGGTACCAAAAGATTCTGTAATCAATGTACTATTAAAATGTATAATGGATGAATTTTTGGCTCGTCTTTAAATATTAGAAATCGATACTTTTTTACCGCTGACCTCATGCGACGCAACCTTATTTTATGTATATCAAGTTAAAAAATTTGTACGCAGGTGTCTGCATGGTATCAAAAGATTCTGTAATCAATGTACTATTAAAATGTATAATCGATGAATTTTTGGCTCGTCTTAAAATATTAGAAATCCATACTTTTTTACCGCTGACCCTATGCGACGCAACCTTATTTTATGTATATCAAGTTAAAAAATTTGTACGCTGGTGTCTGTTTGGTACCAAATGATTCTGTAACCAATATACTATTAAAATGTATAATCGATGAATTTTTGGCTCGTCTTAAAATATTAGAAATCGATACTTTTTTACCGCTGACCCCATTCGACACAACTTTATTTTATGTATATCAAGTTAAAAAATTTGTACGCTGGTGTCTGCATGGTACCAAATGGTTCTGTAATCAATGTACTATTAAAATGTATAATCGATGAATTTTTGGCTCGTCTTAAAATATTAGAAATCTATACTTTCTTACCGCTGACCCCATTCGACGCAACTTTATTTTATGTATATCAAGTTAAAAAATTTGTACGCTGGTGTCTGTTTGGTACCAAATGGTTCTGTAATCAATGTACTATTAAAATGTATAATCGATGAATTTTTGGCTCGTCTTAAAATATTAGAAATCGATACTTTTTTACCGCTGACCTCATGCGACGCAACCTTATTTTATGTATATCAAGTTAAAAAATTTGTACGCTGGTGTCTGCATGGTATCAAAAGATTCTGTAATCAATGTATTATTAAAATGTATAATGGATGAATTTTTTGCTCGTCTTTAAATATTAGAAATCGATACTTTTTTACCGCTGACCCCATGCGACGCAACCTTATTTTGTGTATATCAAGTTAAAAAATTTGTACGCTGGTGTCTGCATGGTACCAAATGGTTCTGTAATCAATGTACTATTAAAATGTATAATCGATGAATTTTTGGCTCGTCTTTAAATATTTGAAATCGATACTTTTTTACCGCTGATCCCATTCGACGCAACTTTATTTTATGTATATCAAGTTAAAAAATTTGTACGCTGGTGTCTGCATGGTATCAAAAGATTCTGTAATCAATGTATTATTAAAATGTATAATGGATGAATTTTTTGCTCGTCTTTAAATATTAGAAATCGATACTTTTTTACCGCTGACCCCATGCGACGCAACCTTATTTTGTGTATATCAAGTTAAAAAATTTGTACGCTGGTGTCTGCATGGTACCAAATGGTTCTGTAATCAATGTACTATTAAAATATATAATCGATGAATTTTTGGCTCGTCTTAAAATATTAGAAATCTATACTTTTTTACCGCTGACCCCATTCGACGCAACTTTATTTTATGTATATCAAGTTAAAACATTTGTACGCTGGTGTCTGTTTGGTACCAAATGGTTCTGTAATCAATGTACTATTAAAATGTATAATCGATGAATTTTTGGCTCGTCTTGAAATATTAGAAATCGATACTTTTTTACCGCTGACCCCATTCGACGCAACTTTATTTTATGTATATCAAGTTAAAAAATTTGTACGCTGGTGTCTGCATGGTATCAAAAGATTCTGTAA
Organism: Prenolepis imparis; assembly: GCF_030444845.1. Classification (NCBI taxonomy): domain Eukaryota; kingdom Metazoa; phylum Arthropoda; class Insecta; order Hymenoptera; family Formicidae; genus Prenolepis; species Prenolepis imparis. The sequence goes on from NW_028141295.1 coordinate 44,507, forward strand.
TCAATGTACTATTAAAATGTATAATCGATGAATTTTTGGCTCGTCTTAAAATATTAGAAATCGATACTTTTTTACCGCTGACCCTATGCGACGCAACCTTATTTTATGTATATCAAGTTAAAAAATTTGTATGCTGTTGTCTGCTTGGTACCAAAAGATTCTGTAATCAATGTACTATTAAAATGTATAATGGATGAATTTTTGGCTCGTCTTTAAATATTAGAAATCGATACTTTTTTACCGCTGACCCTATGCGACGCAACCTTATTTTATGTATATCAAGTTAAAAAATTTGTACGCTGGTGTCTGTTTGGTACCAAATGATTCTGTAACCAATGTACTATTAAAATGTATAATCGATGAATTTTTGGCTCGTCTTAAAATATTAGAAATCGATACTTTTTTACCGCTGACCCCATTCGACACAACTTTATTTTATGTATATCAAGTTAAAAAATTTGTACGCTGGTGTCTGCATGGTACCAAATGGTTCTGTAATCAATGTACTATTAAAATGTATAATCGATGAATTTTTGGCTCGTCTTAAAATATTAGAAATCTATACTTTCTTACCGCTGACCCCATTCGACGCAACTTTATTTTATGTATATCAAGTTAAAAAATTTGTACGCTGGTGTCTGTTTGGTACCAAATGGTTCTGTAATCAATGTACTATTAAAATGTATAATCGATGAATTTTTGGCTCGTCTTAAAATATTAGAAATCGATACTTTTTTACCGCTGATCCCAGTCGACGCAACTTTATTTTATGTATATCAAGTTAAAAAATTTGTACGCTGGTGTCTGCATGGTATCAAAAGATTCTGTAATCAATGTATTATTAAAATGTATAATGGATGAATTTTTGGCTCGTCTTAAAATATTAGAAATCGATACTTTTTTACCGCTGACCCCATTCGACGCAACTTTATTTTATGTATATCAAGTTAAAAAATTTGTACGCTGGTGTCTGCATGATATCAAAAGATTCTGTAATCAATGTACTATTAAAATGTATAATCGATGAATTTTTGGCTCGTCTTAAAATATTAGAAATCCATACTTTTTTACCGCTGACCTCATGCGACGCAACCTTATTTTATGTATATCAAGTTAAAAAATTTGTACGCTGGTGTCTGCATGGTATCAAAAGATTCTGTAATCAATGTATTATTAAAATGTATAATGGATGAATTTTTTGCTCGTCTTTAAATATTAGAAATCGATACTTTTTTACCGCTGACCCCATGCGACGCAACCTTATTTTGTGTATATCAAGTTAAAAAATTTGTACGCTGGTGTCTGCATGGTACCAAATGGTTCTGTAATCAATGTACTATTAAAATGTATAATCGATGAATTTTTGGCTCGTCTTAAAATATTAGAAATCTATACTTTTTTACCGCTGACCCCATTCGACGCAACTTTATTTTATGTATATCAAGTTAAAACATTTGTACGCTGGTGTCTGTTTGATACCAAATGGTTCTGTAATCAATGTACTATTAAAATGTATAATCGATGAATTTTTGGCTCGTCTTAAAATATTAGAAATCGATACTTTTTTACCGCTGACCCCATTCGACGCAACTTTATTTTATGTATATCAAGTTAAAAAATTTGTACGCTGGTGTCTGCATGGTATCAAAAGATTCTGTAATCAATGTACTATTAAAATGTATAATCGATGAATTTTTGGCTCGTCTTAAAATATTAGAAATCCATACTTTTTTACCGCTGACCCTATGCGACGCAAGCTTATTTTATGTATATCAAGTTAAAAAATTTGTATGCTGTTGTCTGCTTGGTACCAAAAGATTCTGTAATCAATGTACTATTAAAATGTATAATGGATGAATTTTTGGCTCGTCTTTAAATATTAGAAATCGATACTTTTTTACCGCTGACCTCATGCGACGCAACCTTATTTTATGTATATCAAGTTAAAAAATTTGTACGCAGGTGTCTGCATGGTATCAAAAGATTCTGTAATCAATGTACTATTAAAATGTATAATCGATGAATTTTTGGCTCGTCTTAAAATATTAGAAATCCATACTTTTTTACCGCTGACCCTATGCGACGCAACCTTATTTTATGTATATCAAGTTAAAAAATTTGTACGCTGGTGTCTGTTTGGTACCAAATGATTCTGTAACCAATATACTATTAAAATGTATAATCGATGAATTTTTGGCTCGTCTTAAAATATTAGAAATCGATACTTTTTTACCGCTGACCCCATTCGACACAACTTTATTTTATGTATATCAAGTTAAAAAATTTGTACGCTGGTGTCTGCATGGTACCAAATGGTTCTGTAATCAATGTACTATTAAAATGTATAATCGATGAATTTTTGGCTCGTCTTAAAATATTAGAAATCTATACTTTCTTACCGCTGACCCCATTCGACGCAACTTTATTTTATGTATATCAAGTTAAAAAATTTGTACGCTGGTGTCTGTTTGGTACCAAATGGTTCTGTAATCAATGTACTATTAAAATGTATAATCGATGAATTTTTGGCTCGTCTTAAAATATTAGAAATCGATACTTTTTTACCGCTGACCTCATGCGACGCAACCTTATTTTATGTATATCAAGTTAAAAAATTTGTACGCTGGTGTCTGCATGGTATCAAAAGATTCTGTAATCAATGTATTATTAAAATGTATAATGGATGAATTTTTTGCTCGTCTTTAAATATTAGAAATCGATACTTTTTTACCGCTGACCCCATGCGACGCAACCTTATTTTGTGTATATCAAGTTAAAAAATTTGTACGCTGGTGTCTGCATGGTACCAAATGGTTCTGTAATCAATGTACTATTAAAATGTATAATCGATGAATTTTTGGCTCGTCTTTAAATATTTGAAATCGATACTTTTTTACCGCTGATCCCATTCGACGCAACTTTATTTTATGTATATCAAGTTAAAAAATTTGTACGCTGGTGTCTGCATGGTATCAAAAGATTCTGTAATCAATGTATTATTAAAATGTATAATGGATGAATTTTTTGCTCGTCTTTAAATATTAGAAATCGATACTTTTTTACCGCTGACCCCATGCGACGCAACCTTATTTTGTGTATATCAAGTTAAAAAATTTGTACGCTGGTGTCTGCATGGTACCAAATGGTTCTGTAATCAATGTACTATTAAAATATATAATCGATGAATTTTTGGCTCGTCTTAAAATATTAGAAATCTATACTTTTTTACCGCTGACCCCATTCGACGCAACTTTATTTTATGTATATCAAGTTAAAACATTTGTACGCTGGTGTCTGTTTGGTACCAAATGGTTCTGTAATCAATGTACTATTAAAATGTATAATCGATGAATTTTTGGCTCGTCTTGAAATATTAGAAATCGATACTTTTTTACCGCTGACCCCATTCGACGCAACTTTATTTTATGTATATCAAGTTAAAAAATTTGTACGCTGGTGTCTGCATGGTATCAAAAGATTCTGTAATCAATGTACTATTAAAATGTATAATCGATGAATTTTTGGCTCGTCTTAAAATATTAGAAATCGATACTTTTTTACCGCTGACCCTATGCGACGCAACCTTATTTTATGTATATCAAGTTAAAAAATTTGTATGCTGTTGTCTGCTTGGTACCAAAAGATTCTGTAATCAATGTACTATTAAAATGTATAATGGATGAATTTTTGGCTCGTCTTTAAATATTAGAAATCGATACTTTTTTACCGCTGACCCTATGCGACGCAACCTTATTTTATGTATATCAAGTTAAAAAATTTGTACGCTGGTGTCTGTTTGGTACCAAATGATTCTGTAACCAATGTACTATTAAAATGTATAATCGATGAATTTTTGGCTCGTCTTAAAATATTAGAAATCGATACTTTTTTACCGCTGACCCCATTCGACACAACTTTATTTTATGTATATCAAGTTAAAAAATTTGTACGCTGGTGTCTGCATGGTACCAAATGGTTCTGTAATCAATGTACTATTAAAATGTATAATCGATGAATTTTTGGCTCGTCTTAAAATATTAGAAATCTATACTTTCTTACCGCTGACCCCATTCGACGCAACTTTATTTTATGTATATCAAGTTAAAAAATTTGTACGCTGGTGTCTGTTTGGTACCAAATGGTTCTGTAATCAATGTACTATTAAAATGTATAATCGATGAATTTTTGGCTCGTCTTAAAATATTAGAAATCGATACTTTTTTACCGCTGATCCCAGTCGACGCAACTTTATTTTATGTATATCAAGTTAAAAAATTTGTACGCTGGTGTCTGCATGGTATCAAAAGATTCTGTAATCAATGTATTATTAAAATGTATAATGGATGAATTTTTGGCTCGTCTTAAAATATTAGAAATCGATACTTTTTTACCGCTGACCCCATTCGACGCAACTTTATTTTATGTATATCAAGTTAAAAAATTTGTACGCTGGTGTCTGCATGATATCAAAAGATTCTGTAATCAATGTACTATTAAAATGTATAATCGATGAATTTTTGGCTCGTCTTAAAATATTAGAAATCCATACTTTTTTACCGCTGACCCTATGCGACGCAACCTTATTTTATGTATATCAAGTTAAAAAATTTGTATGCTGTTGTCTGCTTGGTACCAAAAGATTCTGTAATCAATGTACTATTAAAATGTATAATGGATGAATTTTTGGCTCGTCTTTAAATATTAGAAATCGATACTTTTTTACCGCTGACCTCATGCGACGCAACCTTATTTTATGTATATCAAGTTAAAAAATTTGTACGCAGGTGTCTGTTTGGTACCAAATGGTTCTGTAATCAATGTACTATTAAAATGTATAATCGATGAATTTTTGGCTCGTCTTAAAATATTAGAAATCGATACTTTTTTACCGCTGACCCCATTCGACGCAACTTTATTTTATGTATATCAAGTTAAAAAATTTGTACGCTGGTGTCTGCATGGTATCAAAAGATTCTGTAATCAATGTACTATTAAAATGTATAATCGATGAATTTTTGGCTCGTCTTAAAATATTAGAAATCCATACTTTTTTACCGCTGACCCTATGCGACGCAACCTTATTTTATGTATATCAAGTTAAAAAATTTGTACGCTGGTGTCTGTTTGGTACCAAATGATTCTGTAACCAATGTACTATTAAAATGTATAATCGATGAATTTTTGGCTCGTCTTAAAATATTAGAAATCGATACTTTTTTACCGCTGACCCCATTCGACACAACTTTATTTTATGTATATCAAGTTAAAAAATTTGTACGCTGGTGTCTGCATGGTACCAAATGGTTCTGTAATCAATGTACTATTAAAATGTATAATCGATGAATTTTTGGCTCGTCTTAAAATATTAGAAATCTATACTTTCTTACCGCTGACCCCATTCGACGCAACTTTATTTTATGTATATCAAGTTAAAAAATTTGTACGCTGGTGTCTGTTTGGTACCAAATGGTTCTGTAATCAATGTACTATTAAAATGTATAATCGATGAATTTTTGGCTCGTCTTAAAATATTAGAAATCGATACTTTTTTACCGCTGACCTCATGCGACGCAACCTTATTTTATGTATATCAAGTTAAAAAATTTGTACGCTGGTGTCTGCATGGTATCAAAAGATTCTGTAATCAATGTATTATTAAAATGTATAATGGATGAATTTTTTGCTCGTCTTTAAATATTAGAAATCGATACTTTTTTACCGCTGACCCCATGCGACGCAACCTTATTTTGTGTATATCAAGTTAAAAAATTTGTACGCTGGTGTCTGCATGGTACCAAATGGTTCTGTAATCAATGTACTATTAAAATGTATAATCGATGAATTTTTGGCTCGTCTTAAAATATTAGAAATCTATACTTTTTTACCGCTGACCCCATTCGACGCAACTTTATTTTATGTATATCAAGTTAAAACATTTGTACGCTGGTGTCTGTTTGATACCAAATGGTTCTGTAATCAATGTACTATTAAAATGTATAATCGATGAATTTTTGGCTCGTCTTAAAATATTAGAAATCGATACTTTTTTACCGCTGACCCCATTCGACGCAACTTTATTTTATGTATATCAAGTTAAAAAATTTGTACGCTGGTGTCTGCATGGTATCAAAAGATTCTGTAATCAATGTACTATTAAAATGTATAATCGATGAATTTTTGGCTCGTCTTAAAATATTAGAAATCCATACTTTTTTACCGCTGACCCTATGCGACGCAACCTTATTTTATGTATATCAAGTTAAAAAATTTGTATGCTGTTGTCTGCTTGGTACCAAAAGATTCTGTAATCAATGTACTATTAAAATGTATAATGGATGAATTTTTGGCTCGTCTTTAAATATTAGAAATCGATACTTTTTTACCGCTGACCTCATGCGACGCAACCTTATTTTATGTATATCAAGTTAAAAAATTTGTACGCAGGTGTCTGCATGGTATCAAAAGATTCTGTAATCAATGTACTATTAAAATGTATAATCGATGAATTTTTGGCTCGTCTTAAAATATTAGAAATCCATACTTTTTTACCGCTGACCCTATGCGACGCAACCTTATTTTATGTATATCAAGTTAAAAAATTTGTACGCTGGTGTCTGTTTGGTACCAAATGATTCTGTAACCAATATACTATTAAAATGTATAATCGATGAATTTTTGGCTCGTCTTAAAATATTAGAAATCGATACTTTTTTACCGCTGACCCCATTCGACACAACTTTATTTTATGTATATCAAGTTAAAAAATTTGTACGCTGGTGTCTGCATGGTACCAAATGGTTCTGTAATCAATGTACTATTAAAATGTATAATCGATGAATTTTTGGCTCGTCTTAAAATATTAGAAATCTATACTTTCTTACCGCTGACCCCATTCGACGCAACTTTATTTTATGTATATCAAGTTAAAAAATTTGTACGCTGGTGTCTGTTTGGTACCAAATGGTTCTGTAATCAATGTACTATTAAAATGTATAATCGATGAATTTTTGGCTCGTCTTAAAATATTAGAAATCGATACTTTTTTACCGCTGACCTCATGCGACGCAACCTTATTTTATGTATATCAAGTTAAAAAATTTGTACGCTGGTGTCTGCATGGTATCAAAAGATTCTGTAATCAATGTATTATTAAAATGTATAATGGATGAATTTTTTGCTCGTCTTTAAATATTAGAAATCGATACTTTTTTACCGCTGACCCCATGCGACGCAACCTTATTTTGTGTATATCAAGTTAAAAAATTTGTACGCTGGTGTCTGCATGGTACCAAATGGTTCTGTAATCAATGTACTATTAAAATGTATAATCGATGAATTTTTGGCTCGTCTTTAAATATTTGAAATCGATACTTTTTTACCGCTGATCCCATTCGACGCAACTTTATTTTATGTATATCAAGTTAAAAAATTTGTACGCTGGTGTCTGCATGGTATCAAAAGATTCTGTAATCAATGTATTATTAAAATGTATAATGGATGAATTTTTTGCTCGTCTTTAAATATTAGAAATCGATACTTTTTTACCGCTGACCCCATGCGACGCAACCTTATTTTGTGTATATCAAGTTAAAAAATTTGTACGCTGGTGTCTGCATGGTACCAAATGGTTCTGTAATCAATGTACTATTAAAATGTATAATCGATGAATTTTTGGCTCGTCTTAAAATATTAGAAATCTATACTTTTTTACCGCTGACCCCATTCGACGCAACTTTATTTTATGTATATCAAGTTAAAACATTTGTACGCTGGTGTCTGTTTGGTACCAAATGGTTCTGTAATCAATGTACTATTAAAATGTATAATCGATGAATTTTTGGCTCGTCTTGAAATATTAGAAATCGGTACTTTTTTACCGCTGACCCCATTCGACGCAACTTTATTTTATGTATATCAAGTTAAAAAATTTGTACGCTGGTGTCTGCATGGTACCAAATGGTTCTGTAATCAATGTACTATTAAAATTTATAATCGATGAATTTTTGGCTCGTCTTAAAATATTAGAAATCTATACTTTCTTACCGCTGACCCCATTCGACGCAACTTTATTTTATGTATATCAAGTTAAAAAATTTGTACGCTGGTGTCTGTTTGGTACCAAATGGTTCTGTAATCAATGTACTATTAAAATGTATAATCGATGAATTTTTGGCTCGTCTTAAAATATTAGAAATCGATACTTTTTTACCGCTGACCTCATGCGACGCAACCTTATTTTATGTATATCAAGTTAAAAAATTTGTACGCAGGTGTCTGTTTGGTACCAAATGGTTCTGTAATCAATGTACTATTAAAATGTATAATCGATGAATTTTTGGCTCGTCTTAAAATATTAGAAATCGATACTTTTTTACCGCTGACCCCATTCGACGCAACTTTATTTTATGTATATCAAGTTAAAAAATTTGTACGCTGGTGTCTGCATGGTATCAAAAGATTCTGTAATCAATGTACTATTAAAATGTATAATCGAGGAATTTTTGGCTCGTCTTAAAATATTAGAAATCGATACTTTTTTACCGCTGACCCCATTCGACGCAACTTTATTTTATGTATATCAAGTTAAAAAATTTGTACGCTGGTGTCTGCATGGTATCAAAAGATTCTGTAATCAATGTACTATTAAAATGTATAATCGATGAATTTTTGGCTCGTCTTAAAATATTAGAAATCGATACTTTTTTACCGCTGACCCTATGCGACGCAACCTTATTTTATGTATATCAAGTTAAAAAATTTGTACGCTGGTGTCTGCATGGTATCAAAAGATTCTGTAATCAATGTACTATTAAAATGTATAATCGATGAATTTTTGGCTCGTCTTAAAATATTAGAAATCGATACTTTTTTATCGCTGACCCCATTCAACGCAACTTTATTTTATGTATATCAAGTTAAAAAATTTGTACGCTGGTGTCTGCATGGCATCAAAAGATTCTGTAATCAATGTACTATTAAAATGTATAATCGATGAATTTTTGGCTCGTCTTAAAATATTAGAAATCGATACTTTTTTACCGCTGACCCTATGCGACGCAACCTTATTTTATGTATATCAAGTTAAAAAATTTGTACGCTGGAGTCTGCATGGTATCAAAAGATTCTGTAAGCAGTGGTATCAACGCAGAGTACTATCGAGGAATTTTTGGCTCGTCTTAAAATATTAGAAATCGATACTTTTTTACCGCTGACCCCATTCGACGCAACTTTATTTTATGTATATCAAGTTAAAAAATTTGTACGCTGGTGCAGTGGTATCAACGCAGAGTACTTAACCAATGTACTATTAAAATGTATAATCGATGAATTTTTGGCTCGTCTTTAAATATTAGAAATCTATACTTTCTTACCGCTGACCCCATTCGACGCAACTTTATTTTATGTATATCAAGTTAAAAAATTTGTACGCTGGTGTCTGTTTGGTACCAAATGGTTCTGTAATCAATGTACTATTAAAATGTATAATCGATGAATTTTTGGCTCGTCTTAAAATATTAGTAATCGATACTTTTTTACCGCTGACCCTATGCGACGCATCCTTAATTTATGTATATCAAGTTAAAAAATATGTACGCAGGTGTCTGTTTGGTACCAAATGGTTCTGTAATCAATGTACTATTAAAATGTATAATCGATGAATTTTTGGCTCGTCTTAAAATATTAGAAATCGATACTTTTTTACCGCTGACCCTATTCGACGCAACTTTATTTTATGTATATCAAGTTAAAAAATTTTTACGCTGGTGTCTGTTTGGTACCAAATGGTTCTGTAATCAATGTACTATTAAAATGTATAATCGATGAATTTTTGGCTCGTCTTAAAATATTAGTAATCGATACTTTTTTACCGCTGACCCTATGCGACGCATCCTTAATTTATGTATATCAAGTTAAAAAATATGTACGCAGGTGTCTGTTTGGTACCAAATGGTTCTGTAATCAATGTACTATTAAAATGTATAATCGATGAATTTTTGGCTCGTCTTAAAATATTAGAAATCGATACTTTTTTACCGCTGACCCTATTCGACGCAACTTTATTTTATGTATATCAAGTTAAAAAATTTGTACGCTGGTGTCTGTTTGGTACCAAATGGTTCTGTAATCAATGTACTATTAAAATGTATAATCGATGAATTTTTGGCTCGTCTTAAAATATTAGAAATCGATACTTTTTTACCGCTGACCCTATGCGACGCATCCTTAATTTATGTATAGCAAATGAAAAAGTTTGTATGCTGTTGTCTGCTTGGTACCAAAAGATTCTGTAATCAATGTACTATTAAAATGTATAATGGATGAATTTTTGGCTCGTCTTTAAATATTAGAAATCGATACTTTTTTACCGCTGACCTCATGCGACGCAACCTTATTTTATGTATATCAAGTTAAAAAATTTGTACGCAGGTGTCTGTTTGGTACCAAATGGTTCTGTAATCAATGTACTATTAAAATGTATAATCGATGAATTTTTGGCTCGTCTTAAAATATTAGAAATCGATACTTTTTTACCGCTGACCCCATTCGACGCAACTTTATTTTATGTATATCAAGTTAAAAAATTTGTACGCTGGTGTCTGCATGGTATCAAAAGATTCTGTAATCAATGTACTATTAAAATGTATAATCGATGAATTTTTGACTCGTCTTAAAATATTAGAAATCGATACTTTTTTACCGCTGACCCTATGCGACGCAACCTTATTTTATGTATATCAAGTTAAAAAATTTGTACGCTGGTGTCTGCATGGTATCAAAAGATTCTGTAATCAATGTACTATTAAAATGTATAATCGATGAATTTTTGGCTCGTCTTAAAATATTAGAAATCCATACTTTTTTACCGCTGACCCTATGCGACGCAACCTTATTTTATGTATATCAAGTTAAAAAATTTGTACGCTAGTGTCTGTTTGGTACCAAATGATTCTGTAACCAATGTATTATTAAAATGTATAATCGATGAATTTTTGGCTCGTCTTTAAATATTTGAAATCGATACTTTTTTACCGCTGACCCCATTCGACGCAACTTTATTATATGTATATCAAGTTAAAAAATTTGTACGCTGGTGTCTGCATGGTACCAAATGATTGTGTAATCAATGTACTATTAAAATGTATAATCGATGAATTTTTGGCTCGTCTTTAAATATTTGAAATCGATACTTTTTTACCGCTGACCCCATTCGACGCAACTTTATTTTATGTATATCAAGTTAAAAAATTTGTACGCTGGTGTCTGCATGGTATCAAAAGATTCTGTAATCAATGTATTATTAAAATGTATAATGGATGAATTTTTTGCTCGTCTTTAAATATTAGAAATCGATACTTTTTTACCGCTGACCCCATGCGACGCAACCTTATTTTATGTATATCAAGTTAAAAAATTTGTACGCTGGTGTCTGCATGGTACCAAATGGTTCTGTAATCAATGTACTATTAAAATGTATAATCGATGAATTTTTGGCTCGTCTTAAAATATTAGAAATCTATACTTTTTTACCGCTGACCCCATTCGACGCAACTTTATTTTATGTATATCAAGTTAAAAAATTTGTACGCTGGTGTCTGTTTGGTACCAAATGGTTCTGTAATCAATGTACTATTAAAATGTATAATCGATGAATTTTTGGCTCGTCTTAAAATATTAGAAATCTATACTTTTTTACCGCTGACCCTATGCGACGCATCCTTAATTTATGTATAGCAAATGAAAAAGTTTGTATGCTGTTGTCTGCTTGGTACCAAAAGATTCTGTAATCAATGTACTATTAAAATGTATAATGGATGAATTTTTGGCTCGTCTTTAAATATTAGAAATCGATACTTTTTTACCGCTGACCTCATGCGACGCAACCTTTTATGTATATCAAGTTAAATAATTTGTACGCTGGTGTCTGTTTGGTACCAAATGATTGTGTAATCAATGTACTATTAAAATGTATAATCGATGAATTTTTGGCTCGTCTTAAAATATTAGAAATCGATACTTTTTTACCGCCGACCCTATGCGACGCAACCTTATTTTATGTATATCAAGTTAAATAATTTGTACGCTGGTGTCTGTTTGGTACCAAATGATTGTGTAATCAATGTACTATTAAAATGTATAATCGATGAATTTTTGGCTTGTCTTAAAATATTAGTAATCGATACTTTTTTACCGCTGACCCTATGCGACGCATCCTTAATTTATGTATATCAAGTTAAAAAATTTGTACGCAGGTGTCTGTTTGGTACCAAATGGTTCTGTAATCAATGTACTATTAAAATGTATAATCGATGAATTTTTGGCTCGTCTTAAAATATTAGAAATCGATACTTTTTTACCGCTGACCCCATTCGACGCAACTTTATTTTATGTATATCAAGTTAAAAAATTTGTACGCTGGTGTCTGCATGGTATCAAATGATTGTGTAATCAATGTACTATTAAAATGTATAATCGATGAATTTTTGGCTCGTCTTAAAATATTAGAAATCGATACTTTTTTATCGCTGACCCTATGCGACGCAACCTTATTTTATGTATATCAAGTTAAAAAATTTGTACGCTGGTGTCTGTTTGGTACCAAATGATTGTGTAATCAATGTACTATTAAAATGTATAATCGATGAATTTTTGGCTCGTCTTAAAATATTAGAAATCGATACTTTTTTACCGCTGACCCCATTCGACGCAACTTTATTTTATGTATATCAAGTTAAAAAATTTGTACGCTGGTGTCTGCATGGTACCAAATGGTTCTGTAATCAATGTACTATTAAAATGTATAATCGATGAATTTTTGGCGCGTCTTAAAATATTAGAAATCTATACTTTCTTACCGCTGACCCCATTTGACGCAACTTTATTTTATGTATATCAAGTTAAAAAATTTGTACGCTGGTGTCTGTTTGGTACCAAATGGTTCTGTAATCAATGTACTATTAAAATGTATAATCGATGAATTTTTGGCTCGTCTTAAAATATTAGTAATCGATACTTTTTTACCGCTGACCCTATGCGACGCATCCTTAATTTATGTATATCAAGTTAAAAAATTTGTACGCAGGTGTCTGTTTGGTACCAAATGGTTCTGTAATCAATGTACTATTAAAATGTATAATCGATGAATTTTTGGCGCGTCTTAAAATATTAGAAATCTATACTTTTTTACCGCTGACCCCATTCGACGCAACTTTATTTTATGTATATCAAATTAAAAAATTTGTACGCTGGTGTCTGCATGGTATCAAAAGATTCTGTAATCAATGTACTATTAAAATGTATAATCGATGAATTTTTGGCTCGTCTTAAAATATTAGAAATCGATACTTTTTTATCGCTGACCCTATGCGACGCAACCTTATTTTATGTATATCAAGTTAAAAAATTTGTACGCTGGTGTCTGCATGGTATCAAAAGATTCTGTAATCAATGTACGAGTACTATTAAAATGTATAATCGATGAATTTTTGGCTCGTCTTAAAATATTAGAAATCGATACTTTTTTACCGCTGACCCTATGCGACGCAACCTTATTTTATGTATATCAAGTTAAATAATTTGTACGCTGGTGTCTGTTTGGTACCAAATGATTGTGTAATCAATGTACTATTAAAATGTATAATCGATGAATTTTTGGCTCGTCTTTAAATATTTGAAATCGATACTTTTTTACCGCTGACCCCATTCGACGCATCCTTAATTTATGTATAGCAAATGAAAAAGTTTGTACGCTGTTGTCTGCTTGGTACCAAAAGATTCTGTAATCAATGTACTATTAAAATGTATAATGGATGAATTTTTGGCTCGTCTTTAAATATTAGAAATCGATACTTTTTTACCGCTGACCCCATGCGACGCAACCTTAATTTATGTATAGCAAATGAAAAAGTTTGTACGCTGTTGTCTGCTTGGTACCAAATGATTCGGTAATCAATGTACTATTAAAATGTATAATCGATGAATTTTTGGCTCGTCTTTAAATATTTGTAATCGATACTTTTTTACCGCTGACCCCATTCGACGCAACTTTATTTTATGTATATCAAGTTAAAAAATTTGTACGCTGGTGTCTGCATGGTATCAAAAGATTCTGTAATCAATGTACTATTAAAATGTATAATCGATGAATTTTTGGCTCGTCTTAAAATATTAGAAATCGATACTTTTTTACCGCTGACCCTATGCGATGCAACCTTATTTTATGTATATCAAGTTAAATAATTTGTACGCTGGTGTCTGTTTGGTACCAAATGATTGTGTAAACAATGTACTATTAAAATGTATAATCGATGAATTTTTGGCTCGTCTTAAAATATTAGAAATCGATACTTTTTTACCGCTGACTCCATTCGACGCAACTTTATTTTATGTATATCAAGTTAAAAAATTTGTACGCTGGTGTCTGCATGCTATCAAAAGATTCTGTAATCAATGTACTATTAAAATGTATAATCGATGAATTTTTGGATCGTCTTAAAATATTGGAATTCGATACTTTTTACCGCTGATCCTTTGCGACGCAACCTTATTTTATGTATATCAAGTTAAAAAATTTGTACGCTGGTGTCTGTTTGGTACCAAATGATTCTGTAATCAATGTACTATTAAAATGTATAATCGATGAATTTTTGGCTCGTCTTAAAATATTAGAAATCTATACTTTTTTACCGCTGACCCCATTCGACGCAACTTTATTTTATATATATCAAGTTAAAAAATTTGTACGCTGGTGTCTGTTTGGTACCAAATGGTTCTGTAATCAATGTACTATTAAAATGTATAATCGATGAATTTTTGGCTCGTCTTAAAATATTAGAAATCGATACTTTTTTACCGCTGACCCTATGCGACGCATCCTTAATTTATGTATAGCAAATGAAAAAGTTTGTATGCTGTTGTCTGCTTGGTACCAAAAGATTCTGTAATCAATGTACTATTAAAATGTATAATGGATGCATTTTTGGCTCGTCTTTAAATATTAGAAATCGATACTTTTTTACCGCTGACCTCATGCGACGCAACCTTATTTTATGTATATCAAGTTAAAAAATTTGTACGCAGGTGTCTGTTTGGTACCAAATGGTTCTGTAATCAATGTACTATTAAAATGTATAATCGATGAATTTTTGGCTCGTCTTAAAATATTAGAAATCGATACTTTTTTACCGCTGACCCCATTCGACGCAACTTTATTTTATGTATATCAAGTTAAAAAATTTGTACGCTGGTGTCTGTTTGGTACCAAATGGTTCTGTAATCAATGTACTATTAAAATGTATAATCGATAAATTTTTGGCTCGTCTTAAAATATTAGAAATCCATACTTTTTTACCGCTGACCCTATGCGACGCAACCTTATTTTATGTATAGCAAGTTAAAAAATTTGTACGCTGGTGTCTGTTTGGTACCAAATGATTCTGTAATCAATGTACTATTAAAATGTATAATCGATGAATTTTTGGCTCGTCTTTAAATATTTGTAATCGATACTTTTTTACCGCTGACCCCATTCGACGCAACTTTATTTTATGTATATCAAGTTAAAAAATTTGTACGCAGGTGTCTGTTTGGTACCAAATGGTTCTGTAATCAATGTACTATTAAAATGTATAATCGATGAATTTTTGGCTCGTCTTAAAATATTAGAAATCGATACTTTTTTACCGCTGACCTCATGCGACGCAACCTTATTTTATGTATATCAAGTTAAAAAATTTGTACGCAGGTGTCTGTTTGGTACCAAATGATTCTGTAATCAATGTACTATTAAAATGTATAATCGATGAATTTTTGGCTCGTCTTTAAATATTTGTAATCGATACTTTTTTACCGCTGACCTCATGCGACGCAACCTTATTTTATGTATATCAAGTTAAAAAATTTGTACGCAGGTGTCTGTTTGGTACCAAATGGTTCTGTAATCAATGTACTATTAAAATGTATAATCGATGAATTTTTGGCTCGTCTTAAAATATTAGAAATCGATACTTTTTTACCGCTGACCCCATTCGACGCAACTTTATTTTATGTATATCAAGTTAAAAAATTTGTACGCTGGTGTCTGTTTGGTACCAAATGGTTCTGTAATCAATGTACTATTAAAATGTATAATCGATAAATTTTTGGCTCGTCTTAAAATATTAGAAATCCATACTTTTTTACCGCTGACCCTATGCGACGCAACCTTATTTTATGTATAGCAAGTTAAAAAATTTGTACGCTGGTGTCTGTTTGGTACCAAATGATTCTGTAATCAATGTACTATTAAAATGTATAATCGATGAATTTTTGGCTCGTCTTTAAATATTTGTAATCGATACTTTTTTACCGCTGACCCCATTCGACGCAACTTTATTTTATGTATATCAAGTTAAAAAATTTGTACGCTGGTGTCTGTTTGGTACCAAATGATTCTATAATCAATGTACTATTAAAATGTATAATCGATTTTTTGGCTCGTCTTAAAATATGTATAATCGAATTTTTGGCTCGTCTTAAAATATTAGAAATCTATACTTTTTTACCGCTGACCCCATTCGACGCAACTTTATTTTATGTATATCAAGTTAAAAAATTTGTACGCTGGTGTCTGTTTGGTACCAAATGGTTCTGTAATCAATGTACTATTAAAATGTATAATCGATGAATTTTTGGCTCGTCTTAAAATATTAGAAATCGATACTTTTTTACCGCTGACCCTATGCGACGCATCCTTAATTTATGTATAGCAAATGAAAAAGTTTGTATGCTGTTGTCTGCTTGGTACCAAAAGATTCTGTAATCAATGTACTATTAAAATGTATAATGGATGAATTTTTGGCTCGTCTTTAAATATTAGAAATCGATACTTTTTTACCGCTGACCTCATGCGACGCAACCTTATTTTATGTATATCAAGTTAAAAAATTTGTACGCAGGTGTCTGTTTGGTACCAAATGGTTCTGTAATCAATGTACTATTAAAATGTATAATCGATGAATTTTTGGCTCGTCTTAAAATATTAGAAATCGATACTTTTTTACCGCTGACTCCATTCGACGCAAATTTATTTTATGTATATCAAGTTAAAAAATTTGTACGCTGGTGTCTGCATGCTATCAAAAGATTCTGTAATCAATGTACTATTAAAATGTATAATCGATGAATTTTTGGCTCGTCTTAAAATATTGGAAATCGATACTTTTTACCGCTGATCCTTTGCGACGCAACCTTATTTTATGTATATCAAGTTAAAAAATTTGTACGCTGGTGTCTGTTTGGTACCAAATGATTCTATAATCAATGTACTATTAAAATGTATAATCGATTTTTTGGCTCGTCTTAAAATATGTATAATCGAATTTTTGGCTCGTCTTAAAATATTAGAAATCTATACTTTTTTACCGCTGACCCCATTCGACGCAACTTTATTTTATGTATATCAAGTTAAAAAATTTGTACGCTGGTGTCTGTTTGGTACCAAATGGTTCTGTAATCAATGTACTATTAAAATGTATAATCGATGAATTTTTGGCTCGTCTTAAAATATTAGAAATCGATACTTTTTTACCGCTGACCCTATGCGACGCATCCTTAATTTATGTATATCAAGTTAAAAAATTTGTACGCTGATGTCTGCATGCTATCAAAAGATTCTGTAATCAATGTACTATTAAAATGTATAATCGATGAATTTTTGGCTCGTCTTTAAATATTTGAAATCGATACTTTTTTACCGCTGACCCCATTCGACGCATCCTTAATTTATGTATAGCAAATGAAAAAGTTTGTACGCTGTTGTCTGCTTGGTACCAAAAGATTCTGTAATCAATGTACTATTAAAATGTATAATGGATGAATTTTTGGCTCGTCTTTAAATATTAGAAATCGATACTTTTTTACCGCTGACCCCATGCGACGCAACCTTATTTTATGTATATCAAGTTAAAAAATTTGTACGCTGGTGTCTGTTTGGTACCAAATGGTTCTGTAATCAATGTACTATTAAAATGTATAATCGATGAATTTTTGGCTCGTCTTTAAATATTTGAAATCGATACTTTTTTACCGCTGACCTCATTCGACGCAACCTTATTTTATGTATATCAAGTTAAAAAATTTGTACGCAGGTGTCTGTTTGGTACCAAATGGTTCTGTAATCAATGTACTATTAAAATGTATAATCGATGAATTTTTGGCTCGTCTTAAAATATTAGAAATCGATACTTTTTTACCGCTGACCCCATTCGACGCAACTTTATTTTATGTATATCAAGTTAAAAAATTTGTACGCTGGTGTCTGCATGGTATCAAAAGATTCTGTAATCAATGTACTATTAAAATGTATAATCGATGAATTTTTGGCTCGTCTTAAAATATTAGAAATCGATACTTTTTTACCGCTGACCCTATGCGACGCAACCTTATTTTATGTATATCAAGTTAAAAAATTTGTACGCTGGAGTCTGCATGGTATCAAAAGATTCTGTAATCAATGTACTATTAAAATGTATAATCGATGAATTTTTGGCTCGTCTTTAAATATTAGAAATCGATACTTTTTTACCCCATGCGACGCAACCTTATTTTATGTATATCAAGTTAAAAAATTTGTACGCTGGTGTCTGTTTGGTACCAAATGGTTCTGTAATCAATGTACTATTAAAATGTATAATCGATGAATTTTTGACTCGTCTTAAAATATTAGAAATCGATATTTTTTTACCGCTGACCCTATGCGACGCATCCTTAATTTATGTATATCAAGTTAAAAAATTTGTACGCTGGTGTCTGCATGGTACCAAATGGTTCTGTAATCAATGTACTATTAAAATGTATAATCGATGAATTTTTGGCTCGTCTTAAAATATTAGAAATCGATACTTTTTTACCGCTGACCCTACTCGACGCAACTTTATTTTTTGTATATCAAGTTAAAAAATTTGTACGCTGATGTCTGCATGGTATCAAAAGATTCTGTAATCAATGTACTATTAAAATGTATAATCGATGAATTTTTGGCTCGTCTTAAAATATTAGAAATCGATACTTTTTTACCGCTGACCCTATGCGACGCAACCTTATTTTATGTATATCAAGTTAAAAAATTTGTACGCTGGTGTCTGCTTGGTACCAAAAGATTCTGTAATCAATGTACTATTAAAATGTATAATGGATGAATTTTTGGCTCGTCTCTAAATATTAGAAATCGATACTTTTTTACCGCTGACCCCATGCGACGCAACCTTATTTTATGTATATCAAGTTAAAAAATTTGTACGCTGGTGTCTGTTTGGTACCAAATGATTCTGTAACCAATGTACTATTAAAATGTATAATCGATGAATTTTTGGCTCGTCTTTAAATATTTGAAATCGATACTTTTTTACCGCTGACCCCATTCGACACAACTTTATTTTATGTATATCAAGTTAAAAAATTTGTACGCTGGTGTCTGCATGGTACCAAATGATTGTGTAATCAATGTACTATTAAAATGTATAATCGATGAATTTTTGGCTCGTCTTTAAATATTTGAAATCGATACTTTTTTACCGCTGACCACATTCGACGCAACTTTATTTTATGTATATCAAGTTAAAAAATTTGTACGCTGGTGTCTGCATGGTATCAAAAGATTCTGTAATCAATGTATTATTAAAATGTATAATGGATGAATTTTTGGCTCGTCTTAAAATATTAGAAATCGATACTTTTTTACCGCTGACCCTATGCGACGCATCCTTAATTTATGTATAGCAAATGAAAAAGTTTGTATGTTGTTGTCTGCTTGGTACCAAAAGATTCTGTAATCAATGTACTATTAAAATGTATAATGGATGAATTTTTGGCTCGTCTTTAAATATTAGAAATCGATACTTTTTTACCGCTGACCTCATGCGACGCAACCTTATTTTATGTATATCAAGTTAAAAAATTTGTACGCAGGTGTCTGTTTGGTACCAAATGGTTCTGTAATCAATGTACTATTAAAATGTATAATCGATGAATTTTTGGCTCGTCTTAAAATATTAGAAATCGATATTTTTTTACCGCTGACCCTATGCGACGCAACCTTATTTTATGTATATCAAGTTAAAAAATTTGTACGCTGGTGTCTGCATGGTATCAAAAGATTCTGTAATCAATGTACTATTAAAATGTATAATCGATGAATTTTTGGCTCGTCTTAAAATATTAGAAATCGATACTTTTTTACCGCTGACCCTATGCGACGCATCCTTAATTTATGTATAGCAAATGAAAAAGTTTGTACGCTGTTGTCTGCTTGGTACCAAAAGATTCTGTAATCAATGTATTATTAAAATGTATAATGGATGAATTTTTGGCTCGTCTTTAAATATTAGAAATCGATACTTTTTTACCGCTGACCCCATGCGACGCAACCCCATATTATATATATCAAGTTAAAAAATTTGTACGCTGGTATCTGTTTGGTACCAAATTCTGTAATCAATGTACTATTAAAATGTATAATCGATGAATTTTTGGCTCGTCTTAAAATATTAGAAATCGATACTTTTTTACCGCTGACCCTATGCGACGCAACCTTAATTTATGTATAGCAAATGAAAAAGTTTTTACGCTGTTGTCTGCTTGGTACCAAAAGATTCTGTAATCAATGTACTATTAAAATGTATAATGGATGAATTTTTGGCTCGTCTTTAAATATTAGAAATCGATACTTTTTTACCGCTGACCCCATGCGACGCAACCTTATTTTATGTATATCAAGTTAAAAAATTTGTACGCTGGTGTCTGTTTGGTACCAAATGGTTCTGTAATCAATGTACTATTAAAATATATAATCGATGAATTTTTGGCTCGTCTTAAAATATTAGAATTCCATACTTTTTTACCGCTGACCCCATTCGACGCAACTTTATTTTATGTATATCAAATGAAAAAGTTTGTACGCTGTTGTCTGCTTGGTACCAAAAGATTCTGTAATCAATGTACTATTAAAATGTATAATGGATGAATTTTTGGCTCGTCTTTAAATATTAGAAATCGATACTTTTTTACCGCTGACCCCATGCGACGCAACCTTATTTTATGTATATCAAGTTAAAAAATTTGTACGCTGGTGTCTGTTTGGTACCAAATGGTTCTGTAATCAATGTACTATTAAAATGTATAATCGATGAATTTTTGGCTCGTCTTAAAATATTAGAATTCCATACTTTTTTACCGCTGACCCTATGCGACGCAATCTTATTTTATGTATATCAAGTTAAATAATTTGTACGCTGGTGTCTGTTTGGTACCAAATGATTGTGTAAACAATGTACTATTAAAATGTATAATCGATGAATTTTTGGCTCGTCTTAAAATATTAGAAATCGATACTTTTTTACCGCTGACTCCATTCGACGCAACTTTATTTTATGTATATCAAGTTAAAAAATTTGTACGCTGGTGTCTGCATGCTATCAAAAGATTCTATAATCAATGTACTATTAAAATGTATAATCGATGAATTTTTGGCTCGTCTTAAAATATTGGAAATCGATACTTTTTACCGCTGATCCTTTGCGACGCAACCTTATTTTATGTATATCAAGTTAAAAAATTTGTACGCTGGTGTCTGTTTGGTACCAAATGATTCTGTAATCAATGTACTATTAAAATGTATAATCGATGAATTTTTGGCTCGTCTTTAAATATTTGAAATCGATACTTTTTTACCGCTGACCCCATTCGACGCAACTTTATTTTATGTATATCAAGTTAAAAAATTTGTACGCTGGGGTCTGCATGGTATCAAAAGATTCTGTAATCAATGTACTATTAAAATGTATAATCGATGAATTTTTGGCTCGTCTTAAAATATTAGAAATCGATACTTTTTTACCGCTGACCCTATGCGACGCAACCTTATTTTATGTATATCAAGTTAAAAAATTTGTACGCTGGTGTCTGCATGGTATCAAAAGATTCTGTAATCAATGTACTATTAAAATGTATAATCGATGAATTTTTGGCTCGTCTTAAAATATTAGAAATCGATACTTTTTTTACCGCTGACCCTATGCGACGCATCCTTAATTTATGTATAGCAAATGAAAAAGTTTGTACGCTGTTGTCTGCTTGGTACCAAAAGATTCTGTAATCAATGTACTATTAAAATGTATAATCGATGAATTTTTGGCTCGTCTTAAAATATTAGAAATCCATACTTTTTTACCGCTGACCCTATGCGACGCAACTTTATTTTATGTATATCAAGTTAAAAAATTTGTACGCTGGTGTCTGTTTGGTACCAAATGATTCTGTAACCAATGTACTATTAAAATGTATAATCGATGAATTTTTGGCTCGTCTTTAAATATTTGTAATCGATACTTTTTTACCGCTGACCCCATTCGACGCAACTTTATTTTATGTATATCAAGTTAAAAAATTTGTACGCTGGTGTCTGCATGGTATCAAAAGATTCTGTAATCAATGTACTATTAAAATGTATAATCGATGAATTTTTGGCTCGTCTTAAAATATTAGAAATCGATACTTTTTTACCGCTGACCCTATGCGACGCAACCTTATTTTATGTATATCAAGTTAAAAAATTTGTACGCTGGTGTCTGTTTGGTACCAAATGATTCTGTAATCAATGTACTATTAAAATGTATAATCGATGAATTTTTGGCTCGTCTTAAAATATTAGAAATCGATACTTTTTTACCGCTGACTCCATTCGACGCAACTTTATTTTATGTATATCAAGTTAAAAAATTTGTACGCTGATGTCTGCATGCTATCAAAAGATTCTGTAATCAATGTACTATTAAAATGTATAATCGATGAATTTTTGGCTCGTCTTTAAATATTTGAAATCGATACTTTTTTACCGCTGACCCCATTCGACGCATCCTTAATTTATGCAAATGAAAAAGTTTGTACGCTGTTGTCTGCTTGGTACCAAAAGATTCTGTAATCAATGTACTATTAAAATGTATAATGGATGAATTTTTGGCTCGTCTTTAAATATTAGAAATCGATACTTTTTTACCGCTGACCCCATGCGACGCAACCTTATTTTATGTATATCAAGTTAAAAAATTTGTACGCTGGTGTCTGTTTGGTACCAAATGGTTCTGTAATCAATGTACTATTAAAATGTATAATCGATGAATTTTTGGCTCGTCTTAAAATATTAGAATTCCATACTTTTTTACCGCTGACCCTATGCGACGCAATCTTATTTTATGTATATCAAGTTAAATAATTTGTACGCTGGTGTCTGTTTGGTACCAAATGATTGTGTAAACAATGTACTATTAAAATGTATAATCGATGAATTTTTGGCTCGTCTTAAAATATTAGAAATCGATACTTTTTTACCGCTGACTCCATTCGACGCAACTTTATTTTATGTATATCAAGTTAAAAAATTTGTACGCTGGTGTCTGCATGCTATCAAAAGATTCTATAATCAATGTACTATTAAAATGTATAATCGATGAATTTTTGGCTCGTCTTAAAATATTGGAAATCGATACTTTTTACCGCTGATCCTTTGCGACGCAACCTTATTTTATGTATATCAAGTTAAAAAATTTGTACGCTGGTGTCTGTTTGGTACCAAATGATTCTGTAATCAATGTACTATTAAAATGTATAATCGATGAATTTTTGGCTCGTCTTTAAATATTTGAAATCGATACTTTTTTACCGCTGACCCCATTCGACGCAACTTTATTTTATGTATATCAAGTTAAAAAATTTGTACGCTGGGGTCTGCATGGTATCAAAAGATTCTGTAATCAATGTACTATTAAAATGTATAATCGATGAATTTTTGGCTCGTCTTAAAATATTAGAAATCGATACTTTTTTACCGCTGACCCTATGCGACGCAACCTTATTTTATGTATATCAAGTTAAAAAATTTGTACGCTGGTGTCTGCATGGTATCAAAAGATTCTGTAATCAATGTACTATTAAAATGTATAATCGATGAATTTTTGGCTCGTCTTAAAATATTAGAAATCGATACTTTTTTTACCGCTGACCCTATGCGACGCATCCTTAATTTATGTATAGCAAATGAAAAAGTTTGTACGCTGTTGTCTGCTTGGTACCAAAAGATTCTGTAATCAATGTACTATTAAAATGTATAATCGATGAATTTTTGGCTCGTCTTAAAATATTAGAAATCCATACTTTTTTACCGCTGACCCTATGCGACGCAACTTTATTTTATGTATATCAAGTTAAAAAATTTGTACGCTGGTGTCTGTTTGGTACCAAATGATTCTGTAACCAATGTACTATTAAAATGTATAATCGATGAATTTTTGGCTCGTCTTTAAATATTTGTAATCGATACTTTTTTACCGCTGACCCCATTCGACGCAACTTTATTTTATGTATATCAAGTTAAAAAATTTGTACGCTGGTGTCTGCATGGTATCAAAAGATTCTGTAATCAATGTACTATTAAAATGTATAATCGATGAATTTTTGGCTCGTCTTAAAATATTAGAAATCCATACTTTTTTACCGCTGACCCTATGCGACGCAACCTTATTTTATGTATATCAAGTTAAAAAATTTGTACGCTGGTGTCTGTTTGGTACCAAATGATTCTGTAACCAATGTACTATTAAAATGTATAATCGATGAATTTTTGGCTCGTCTTTAAATATTTGAAATCGATACTTTTTTTACCGCTGACCCTATGCGACGCATCCTTAATTTATGTATAGCAAATGAAAAAGTTTGTACGCTGTTGTCTGCTTGGTACCAAAAGATTCTGTAATCAATGTACTATTAAAATGTATAATCGATGAATTTTTGGCTCGTCTTAAAATATTAGAAATCGATACTTTTTTACCGCTGACCCTATGCGACGCAACCTTATTTTATGTATATCAAGTTAAAAAATTTGTACGCTGGTGTCTGCATGGTATCAAAAGATTCTGTAATCAATGTACTATTAAAATGTATAATCGATGAATTTTTGGCTCGTCTTAAAATATTAGAAATCGATTACCGCTGACCCCATTCGACGCAACTTTATTTTATGTATATCAAGTTAAATAATTTGTACGCTGGTGTCTGTTTGGTACCAAATGATTGTGTAATCAATGTACTATTAAAATGTATAATCGATGAATTTTTGGCTCGTCTTAAAATATTAGAAATCGATACTTTTTTACCGCTGACCCTATGCGACGCATCCTTAATTTATGTATATCAAGTTAAAAAATTTGTACGCTGGTGTCTGCATGGTACCAAATGGTTCTGTAATCAATGTACTATTAAAATGTATAATCGATGAATTTTTGGCTCGTCTTAAAATATTAGAAATCGATACTTTTTTACCGCTGACCCTACTCGACGCAACTTTATTTTTTGTATATCAAGTTAAAAAATTTGTACGCTGATGTCTGCATGGTATCAAAAGATTCTGTAATCAATGTACTATTAAAATGTATAATCGATGAATTTTTGGCTCGTCTTAAAATATTAGAAATCGATACTTTTTTACCGCTGACCCTATGCGACGCAACCTTATTTTATGTATATCAAGTTAAAAAATTTGTACGCTGGTGTCTGCTTGGTACCAAAAGATTCTGTAATCAATGTACTATTAAAATGTATAATCGATGAATTTTTGGCTCGTCTTAAAATATTAGAAATCGATTACCGCTGACCCCATTCGACGCAACTTTATTTTATGTATATCAAGTTAAATAATTTGTACGCTGGTGTCTGTTTGGTACCAAATGATTGTGTAATCAATGTACTATTAAAATGTATAATCGATGAATTTTTGGCTCGTCTTAAAATATTAGAAATCGATACTTTTTTACCGCTGACCCTATGCGACGCATCCTTAATTTATGTATATCAAGTTAAAAAATTTGTACGCTGGTGTCTGCATGGTACCAAATGGTTCTGTAATCAATGTACTATTAAAATGTATAATCGATGAATTTTTGGCTCGTCTTAAAATATTAGAAATCGATACTTTTTTACCGCTGACCCTACTCGACGCAACTTTATTTTTTGTATATCAAGTTAAAAAATTTGTACGCTGATGTCTGCATGGTATCAAAAGATTCTGTAATCAATGTACTATTAAAATGTATAATCGATGAATTTTTGGCTCGTCTTAAAATATTAGAAATCGATACTTTTTTACCGCTGACCCTATGCGACGCAACCTTATTTTATGTATATCAAGTTAAAAAATTTGTACGCTGGTGTCTGTTTGGTACCAAATGGTTCTGTAATCAATGTACTATTAAAATGTATAATCGATGAATTTTTGGCTCGTCTTAAAATATTAGAATTCCATACTTTTTTACCGCTGACCCTATGCGACGCAATCTTATTTTATGTATATCAAGTTAAAAAATTTGTACGCTGGTGTCTATTTGGTACCAAATGATTCTGTAATCAATGTACTATTAAAATGTATAATCGATGAATTTTTGGCTCGTCTTAAAATATTAGAAATCGATACTTTTTTACCGCTGACCCTATGCGACGCAATCTTATTTTATGTATATCAAGTTAAATAATTTGTACGCTGGTGTCTGTTTGGTACCAAATGATTGTGTAAACAATGTACTATTAAAATGTATAATCGATGAATTTTTGGCTCGTCTTAAAATATTAGAAATCGATACTTTTTTACCGCTGACTCCATTCGACGCAACTTTATTTTATGTATATCAAGTTAAAAAATTTGTACGCTGGTGTCTGCATGCTATCAAAAGATTCTGTAATCAATGTACTATTAAAATGTATAATCGATGAATTTTTGGCTCGTCTTAAAATATTGGAAATCGATACTTTTTACCGCTGATCCTTTGCGACGCAACCTTATTTTATGTATATCAAGTTAAAAAATTTGTACGCTGGTGTCTGTTTGGTACCAAATGATTCTGTAATCAATGTACTATTAAAATGTATAATCGATGAATTTTTGGCTCGTCTTTAAATATTTGAAATCGATACTTTTTTACCGCTGACCCCATTCGACGCAACTTTATTTTATGTATATCAAGTTAAAAAATTTGTACGCTGGGGTCTGCATGGTATCAAAAGATTCTGTAATCAATGTACTATTAAAATGTATAATCGATGAATTTTTGGCTCGTCTTAAAATATTAGAAATCGATACTTTTTTACCGCTGACCCTATGCGACGCAACCTTATTTTATGTATATCAAGTTAAAAAATTTGTACGCTGGTGTCTGCATGGTATCAAAAGATTCTGTAATCAATGTACTATTAAAATGTATAATCGATGAATTTTTGGCTCGTCTTAAAATATTAGAAATCGATACTTTTTTTACCGCTGACCCTATGCGACGCATCCTTAATTTATGTATAGCAAATGAAAAAGTTTGTACGCTGTTGTCTGCTTGGTACCAAAAGATTCTGTAATCAATGTACTATTAAAATGTATAATCGATGAATTTTTGGCTCGTCTTAAAATATTAGAAATCCATACTTTTTTACCGCTGACCCTATGCGACGCAACTTTATTTTATGTATATCAAGTTAAAAAATTTGTACGCTGGTGTCTGTTTGGTACCAAATGATTCTGTAACCAATGTACTATTAAAATGTATAATCGATGAATTTTTGGCTCGTCTTTAAATATTTGTAATCGATACTTTTTTACCGCTGACCCCATTCGACGCAACTTTATTTTATGTATATCAAGTTAAAAAATTTGTACGCTGGTGTCTGCATGGTATCAAAAGATTCTGTAATCAATGTACTATTAAAATGTATAATCGATGAATTTTTGGCTCGTCTTAAAATATTAGAAATCGATACTTTTTTACCGCTGACCCTATGCGACGCAACCTTATTTTATGTATAGCAAGTTAAAAAATTTGTACGCTGGTGTCTGTTTGGTACCAAATGATTCTGTAATCAATGTACTATTAAAATGTATAATCGATGAATTTTTGGCTCGTCTTAAAATATTAGAAATCGATACTTTTTTACCGCTGACTCCATTCGACGCAACTTTATTTTATGTATATCAAGTTAAAAAATTTGTACGCTGATGTCTGCATGCTATCAAAAGATTCTGTAATCAATGTACTATTAAAATGTATAATCGATGAATTTTTGGCTCGTCTTTAAATATTTGAAATCGATACTTTTTTACCGCTGACCCCATTCGACGCATCCTTAATTTATGTATAGCAAATGAAAAAGTTTGTACGCTGTTGTCTGCTTGGTACCAAAAGATTCTGTAATCAATGTACTATTAAAATGTATAATGGATGAATTTTTGGCTCGTCTTTAAATATTAGAAATCGATACTTTTTTACCGCTGACCCCATGCGACGCAACCTTTTTTTATGTATATCAAGTTAAAAAATTTGTACGCTGGTGTCTGTTTGGTACCAAATGGTTCTGTAATCAATGTACTATTAAAATGTATAATCGATGAATTTTTGGCTCGTCTTAAAATATTAGAAATCCATACTTTTTTACCGCTGACCCTATGCGACGCAACCTTATTTTATGTATATCAAGTTAAAAAATTTGTACGCTGGTGTCTGTTTGGTACCAAATGATTCTGTAACCAATGTACTATTAAAATGTATAATCGATGAATTTTTGGCTCGTCTTTAAATATTTGAAATCGATACTTTTTTACCGCTGACCCCATTCGACGCAACCTTATTTTATGTATATCAAGTTAAAAAATTTGTACGCAGGTGTCTGTTTGGTACCAAATGGTTCTGTAATCAATGTACTATTAAAATGTATAATCGATGAATTTTTGGCTCGTCTTAAAATATTAGAAATCGATACTTTTTTACCGCTGACCCCATTCGACGCAACTTTATTTTATGTATATCAAGTTAAAAAATTTGTACGCTGGTGTCTGCATGGTATCAAAAGATTCTGTAATCAATGTACTATTAAAATGTATAATCGATGAATTTTTGGCTCGTCTTAAAATATTAGAAATCGATACTTTTTTACCGCTGACCCTATGCGACGCAACCTTATTTTATGTATATCAAGTTAAAAAATTTGTACGCTGGAGTCTGCATGGTATCAAAAGATTCTGTAATCAATGTACTATTAAAATGTATAATCGATGAATTTTTGGCTTGTCTTAAAATATTAGAAATCGATACTTTTTTACCGCTGACCCTATGCGACGCAACCTTATTTTATGTATATCAAGTTAAAAAATTTGTACGCTGGTGTCTGCATGGTATCAAAAGATTCTGTAATCAATGTACTATTAAAATGTATAATGGATGAATTTTTGGCTCGTCTTTAAATATTAGAAATCGATACTTTTTTACCGCTGACCCCATGCGACGCAACCTTATTTTATGTATATCAAGTTAAAAAATTTGTACGCTGGTGTCTGTTTGGTACCAAATGGTTCTGTAATCAATGTACTATTAAAATGTATAATCGATGAATTTTTGGCTCGTCTTAAAATATTAGAAATCCATACTTTTTTACCGCTGACCCTATGCGACGCAACCTTATTTTATGTATATCAAGTTAAAAAATTTGTACGCTGGTGTCTGTTTGGTACCAAATGATTCTGTAACCAATGTACTATTAAAATGTATAATCGATGAATTTTCGGCTCGTTTTTAAATATTTGAAATCGATACTTTTTTACCGCTAACCCCATTCGACGCAACTTTATTTTATGTATATCAAGTTAAAAAATTTGTACGCTGGTGTCTGCATGCTATCAAAAGATTCTGTAATCAATGTATTATTAAAATGTATAATGGATGAATTTTTGGCTCGTCTTTAAATATTAGAAATCCATACTTTTTTACCGCTGACCCTATGCGACGCAACCTTATTTTATGTATATCAAGTTAAAAAATTTGTACGCTGGTGTCTGTTTGGTATCAAATGGTTCTGTGATCAATGTACTATTAAAATGTATAATCGATGAATTTTTGGCTCGTCTTAAAATATTAGAAATCGATACTTTTTTACCGCTGACCCTATGCGACGCATCCTTATTTTATGTTTATCGTATTAAAAAATTTGTACGCTGGTGTCTGCATGGTACCAAAAGATTCTGTAATCAATGTACTATTAAAATGTATAATCGATGAATTTTTGGCTCGTCTTTAAATATTAGAAATCGATACTTTTTTACCGCTGACCCTATGCGACGCAACCTTATTTTATGTATATCAAGTTAAAAAATTTGTACGCTGGTGTCTGTTTGGTACCAAATGGTTCTGTAATCAATGTACTATTAAAATGTATAATCGATGAATTTTTGGCTCGTCTTAAAATATTAGAAATCGATACTTTTTTACCGCTGACCCTATGCGACGCAACCTTATTTTATGTATATCAAGTTAAAAAATTTGTACGCTGGTGTCTGCAAGGTATCAAAAGATTCTGTAATCAATGTACTATTAAAATGTATAATCGATGAATTTTTGGCTCGTCTTAAAATATTAGAAATCGATACTTTTTTACCGCTGACCCCATTCGACGCAACTTTATTTGATGTATATCAAATTAAAAAATTTGTACGCTGGTGTCTGTTTGGTACCAAATGATTCTGTAATCAATGTACTATTAAAATGTATAATCGATGAATTTTTGGCTCGTCTTAAAATATTAGAAATCGATACTTTTTTACCGCTGACCCTATGCGACGCAACCTTATTTTATGTATATCAAGTTAAATAATTTGTACGCTGGTGTCTGTTTGGTACCAAATGATTGTGTAATCAATGTACTATTAAAATGTATAATCGATGAATTTTTGGCTCGTCTTTAAATATTTGAAATCGATACTTTTTTACCGCTGATCCCATTCGACGCATCCTTAATTTATGTATAGCAAATGAAAAAGTTTGTACGCTGTTGTCTGCTTGGTACCAAATAGTTCTGTAATCAATGTACTATTAAAATGTATAATCGATGAATTTTTGGCTCGTCTTAAAATATTAGAATTCCATACTTTTTTACCGCTGACCCTATGCGACGCAACCTTATTTTATGTATATCTAGTTAAAAAATTTGTACGCTGGTGTCTGTTTGGTACCAAATGGTTCTGTGATCAATGTACTATTAAAATGTATAATCGATGAATTTTTGGCTCGTCTTAAAATATTAGAAATCGATACTTTTTTTACCGCTGACCCTATGCGACGCATCCTTATTTTATGTTTATCGTATTAAAAAATTTGTACGCTGGTGTCTGCATGGTACCAAAAGATTCTGTAATCAATGTACTATTAAAATGTATAATCGATGAATTTTTGGCTCGTCTTTAAATATTAGAAATCGATACTTTTTTACCGCTGACCCTATGCGACGCAACCTTATTTTATGTATATCAAGTTAAAAAATTTGTACGCTGGTGTCTGCTTGGTACCAAAAGATTCTATAATCAATGTATTATTAAAATGTATAATCGATGAATTTTTGGCTCGTCTTAAAATATTAGAAATTGATACATTTATGCCGCTGACCCTATGCGACGCATCCTTAATTTATGTATAGCAAATGAAAAAGTTTGTACGCTGTTGTCTGCTTGGTATCAAAAGATTCTATAATCAATGTATTATTAAAATGTATAATCGATGAATTTTTGGCTCGTCTTAAAATATTAGAAATCGATACTTTTTTACCGCTGACCCTATGCGACGCAACCTTATTTTATGTATATCAAGTTAAAAAATTTGTACGCTGGTGCCTGTTTGGTACCAAATGATTCTGTAATCAATGTACTATTAAAATGTATAATCGATGAATTTTTGGCTCGTCTTAAAATATTAGAAATCGATACTTTTTTACCGCTGACCTCATGCGACGCAACCTTATTTTATGTATATCAAATTAAAAAATTTGTACGCAGGTGTCTGTTTGGTACCAAATGGTTCTGTGATCAATGTACTATTAAAATGTATAATCGATGAATTTTTGGCTCGTCTTAAAATATTAGAAATCGATACTTTTTTACCGCTGACCCTATGCGACGCAACCTTATTTTATGTATATCAAGTTAAATAATTTGTACGCTGGTGTCTGTTTGGTACCAAATGATTGTGTAATCAATGTACTATTAAAATGTATAATCGATGAATTTTTGGCTCGTCTTTAAATATTTGAAATCGATACTTTTTTACCGCTGACCCCATTCGACGCATCCTTAATTTATGTATAGCAAATGAAAAAGTTTGTACGCTGTTGTCTGCTTGGTACCAAAAGATTCTGTAATCAATGTACTATTAAAATGTATAATGGATGAATTTTTGGCTCGTCTTTAAATATTAGAAATCGATACTTTTTTACCGCTGACCCCATACGACGCAACCTTATTTTATGTATATCAAGTTAAAAAATTTGTACGCTGGTGTCTGTTTGGTACCAAATGATTCTGTAATCAATGTACTATTAAAATGTATAATCGATGAATTTTTGGCTCGTCTTTAAATATTTGAAATCGATACTTTTTTACCGCTGACCCCATTCGACGCAACTTTATTTTATGTATATCAAGTTAAAAAATTTGTACGCTGGTGTCTTCATGGTACCAAATGATTGTGTAATCAATGTACTATTAAAATGTATAATCGATGAATTTTTGGCTCGTCTTTAAATATTTGAAATCGATACTTTTTTACCGCTGACCCCATTCGACGCAACTTTATTTTATGTATATCAAGTTAAAAAATTTGTACGCTGGTGTCTGTTTGGTACCAAATGGTTCTGTGATCAATGTACTATTAAAATGTATAATCGATGAATTTTTGGCTCGTCTTAAAATATTAGAAATCGATACTTTTTTTACCGCTGATCCTATGCGACGCATCCTTATTTTATGTTTATCGTATTAAAAAATTTGTACGCTGGTGTCTGCATGGTACCAAAAGATTCTGTAATCAATGTACTATTAAAATGTATAATCGATGAATTTTTGGCTCGTCTTTAAATATTAGAAATCGATACTTTTTTACCGCTGACCCTATGCGACGCAACCTTATATTATGTATATCAAGTTAAAAAATTTGTACGCTGGTGTCTGCTTGGTACCAAAAGATTCTATAATCAATGTATTATTAAAATGTATAATCGATGAATTTTTGGCTCGTCTTAAAATATTAGAAATTGATACATTTATGCCGCTGACCCTATGCGACGCATCCTTAATTTATGTATAGCAAATGAAAAAGTTTGTACGCTGTTGTCTGCTTGGTATGAAAAGATTCTATAATCAATGTATTATTAAAATGTATAATCGATGAATTTTTGGCTCGTCTTAAAATATTAGAAATCGATACTTTTTTACCGCTGACCCTATGCGACGCAACCTTATTTTATGTATATCAAGTTAAAAAATTTGTACGCTGGTGCCTGTTTGGTACCAAATGATTCTGTAATCAATGTACTATTAAAATGTATAATCGATGAATTTTTGGCTCGTCTTAAAATATTAGAAATCGATACTTTTTTACCGCTGACCCTATGCGACGCAACCTTATTTTATGTATATCAAGTTAAATAATTTGTACGCTGGTGTCTGTTTGGTACCAAATGATTGTGTAATCAATGTACTATTAAAATGTATAATCGATGAATTTTTGGCTCGTCTTTAAATATTTGAAATCGATACTTTTTTACCGCTGACCCCATTCGACGCATCCTTAATTTATGTATAGCAAATGAAAAAGTTTGTACGCTGTTGTCTGCTTGGTACCAAAAGATTCTGTAATCAATGTACTATTAAAATGTATAATGGATGAATTATTGGCTCGTCTTTAAATATTAGAAATCGATACTTTTTTACCGCTGACCCCATGCGACGCAACCTTATTTTATGTATATCAAGTTAAAAAATTTGTACGCTGGTGTCTGTTTGGTACCAAATGGTTCTGTAATCAATGTACTATTAAAATGTATAATCGATGAATTTTTGGCTCGTCTTAAAATATTAGAATTCCATACTTTTTTACCGCTGACCCTATGCGACGCAACCTTATTTTATGTATATCAAGTTAAAAAATTTGTACGCTGGTGTCTGTTTGGTACCAAATGATTCTGTAATCAATGTACTATTAAAATGTATAATCGATGAATTTTTGGCTCGTCTTAAAATATTAGAAATCGATACTTTTTTACCGCTGACCCTATGCGACGCAACCTTATTTTATGTATATCAAGTTAAAAAATTTGTACGCTGGTGTCTGTTTGGTACCAAATGGTTCTGTAATCAATGTACTATTAAAATGTATAATCGATGAATTTTTGGCTCGTCTTAAAATATTAGAATTCCATACTTTTTTACCGCTGACCCTATGCGACGCAACCTTATTTTATGTATATCAAATTAAAAAATTTGTACGCTGGTGTCTGTTTGGTACCAAATGATTCTGTAATCAATGTACTATTAAAATGTATAATCGATGAATTTTTGGCTCGTCTTAAAATATTAGAAATCGATACTTTTTTACCGCTGACCCTATGCGACGCAACCTTATTTTATGTATATCAAGTTAAAAAATTTGTACGCTGGTGTCTGCATGGTACCAAAAGATTCTGTAATCAATGTACTATTAAAATGTATAATCGATGAATTTTTGGCTCGTCTTAAAATATTAGAAATCGATACCTTTTTACCGCTGACCCTATGCGACGCATCCTTAATTTATGTATAGCAAATGAAAAAGTTTGTATGCTGTTGTCTGCTTGGTACCAAAAGATTCTGTAATCAATGTACTATTAAAATGTATAATGGATGAATTTTTGGCTCGTCTTAAAATATTAGAATTCCATACTTTTTTACCGCTGACCCTATGCGACGCAACCTTATTTTATGTATATCAAGTTAAAAAATTTGTACGCTGGTGTCTGTTTGGTACCAAATGATTCTGTAATCAATGTACTATTAAAATGTATAATCGATGAATTTTTGGCTCGTCTTAAAATATTAGAAATCGATACTTTTTTACCGCTGACCCCATTCGACGCAACTTTATTTTATGTATATCAAGTTAAAAAATTTGTACGCTGGTGTCTGTTTGGTACCAAATGATTCTGTAATCAATGTACTATTAAAATGTATAATCGATGAATTTTTGGCTCGTCTTAAAATATTAGAAATCGATACTTTTTTACCGCTGACCCTATGCGACGCAACCTTATTTTATGTATATCAAGTTAAAAAATTTGTACGCTGGTGTCTGCATGGTATCAAAAGATTCTGTAATCAATGTACTATTAAAATGTATAATCGATGAATTTTTGGCTCGTCTTAAAATATTAGAAATCGATACCTTTTTACCGCTGATCCTATGCGACGCATCCTTAATTTATGTATAGCAAATGAAAAAGTTTGTATGCTGTTGTCTGCTTGGTACCAAAAGATTCTGTAATCAATGTACTATTGAAATGTATAATGGATGAATTTTTGGCTCGTCTTAAAATATTAGAATTCCATACTTTTTTACCGCTGACCCTATGCGACGCAACCTTATTTTATGTATATCAAGTTAAAAAATTTGTATGCTGTTGTCTGCTTGGTACCAGAAGATTCTGTAATCAATGTACTATTAAAATGTATAATGGATGAATTTTTGGCTCGTCTTTAAATATTAGAAATCGATACTTTTTTACCGCTGACCTCATGCGACGCAACCTTATTTTATGTATATCAAGTTAAAAAATTTGTACGCAGGTGTCTGTTTGGTACCAAATGGTTCTGTAATCAATGTACTATTAAAATGTATAATCGATGAATTTTTGGCTCGTCTTAAAATATTAGAAATCGATACTTTTTTACCGCTGACCCCATTCGACGCAACTTTATTTTATGTATATCAAGTTAAAAAATTTGTACGCTGGTGTCTGCATGGTATCAAAAGATTCTGTAATCAATGTACTATTAAAATGTATAATCGATGAATTTTTGGCTTGTCTTAAAATATTAGAAATCGATACTTTTTTACCGCTGACCCCATGCGACGCAACCTTATTTTATGTATATCAAGTTAAAAAATTTGTACGCTGGTGTCTGTTTGGTACCAAATGGTTCTGTAATCAATGTACTATTAAAATGTATAATCGATGAATTTTTGGCTCGTCTTAAAATATTAGAAATCCATACTTT
Source organism: Prenolepis imparis (assembly GCF_030444845.1). Lineage (NCBI taxonomy): Eukaryota > Metazoa > Arthropoda > Insecta > Hymenoptera > Formicidae > Prenolepis > Prenolepis imparis. Next base: position 80,634 of record NW_028141295.1, read on the forward strand.
TTTACCGCTGATCCTATGCGACGCAACCTTATTTTATGTATATCAAGTTAAAAAATTTGTACGCTGGTGTCTGTTTGGTACCAAATGATTCTGTAACCAATGTACTATTAAAATGTATAATCGATGAATTTTCGGCTCGTTTTTAAATATTTGAAATCGATACTTTTTTACCGCTGACCCCATTCGACGCAACTTTATTTTATGTATATCAAGTTAACAAATTTGTATGCTGGTGTCTGCATGGTATCAAATGATTGAGTAATCAATGTACTATTAAAATGTATAATCGATGAATTTTTGGCTCGTCTTTAAATATTTGAAATCGATACTTTTTTACCGCTGACCCCATTCGACGCAACATTATTTTATGTATATCAAGTTAAAAAATTTGTACGCTGGTGTCTGCATGCTATCAAAAGATTCTGTAATCAATGTATTATTAAAATGTATAATGGATGAATTTTTGGCTCGTCTTTAAATATTAGAAATCCATACTTTTTTACCGCTGACCCTACGCGACGCAACCTTATTTTATGTATATCAAGTTAAAAAATTTGTACGCTGGTGTCTGTTTGGTACCAAATGGTTCTGTGATCAATGTACTATTAAAATGTATAATCGATGAATTTTTGGCTCGTCTTAAAATATTAGAAATCGATACTTTTTTACCGCTGACCCTATGCGACGCAACCTTATTTTATGTATATCAAGTTAAAAAATTTGTACGCTGGTGTCTGTTTGGTACCAAATGGTTCTGTAATCAATGTACTATTAAAATGTATAATCGATGAATTTTTGGCTCGTCTTAAAATATTAGAAATCGATACTTTTTTACCGCTGACCCTATGCGACGCAACCTTATTTTATGTATATCAAGTTAAAAAATTTGTACGCTGGTGTCTGCATGGTACCAAAAGATTCTGTAATCAATGTACTATTAAAATGTATAATCGATGAATTTTTGGCTCGTCTTAAAATATTAGAAATCGATACCTTTTTACCGCTGACCCTATGCGACGCATCCTTAATTTATGTATAGCAAATGAAAAAGTTTGTATGCTGTTGTCTGCTTGGTACCAAAAGATTCTGTAATCAATGTACTATTAAAATGTATAATGGATGAATTTTTGGCTCGTCTTAAAATATTAGAATTCCATACTTTTTTACCGCTGACCCTATGCGACGCAACCTTATTTTATGTATATCAAGTTAAAAAATTTGTACGCTGGTGTCTGTTTGGTACCAAATGATTCTGTAATCAATGTACTATTAAAATGTATAATCGATGAATTTTTGGCTCGTCTTAAAATATTAGAAATCGATACTTTTTTACCGCTGACCCCATTCGACGCAACTTTATTTTATGTATATCAAGTTAAAAAATTTGTACGCTGGTGTCTGTTTGGTACCAAATGATTCTGTAATCAATGTACTATTAAAATGTATAATCGATGAATTTTTGGCTCGTCTTAAAATATTAGAAATCGATACTTTTTTACCGCTGACCCTATGCGACGCAACCTTATTTTATGTATATCAAGTTAAAAAATTTGTACGCTGGTGTCTGCATGGTATCAAAAGATTCTGTAATCAATGTACTATTAAAATGTATAATCGATGAATTTTTGGCTCGTCTTAAAATATTAGAAATCGATACCTTTTTACCGCTGATCCTATGCGACGCATCCTTAATTTATGTATAGCAAATGAAAAAGTTTGTATGCTGTTGTCTGCTTGGTACCAAAAGATTCTGTAATCAATGTACTATTGAAATGTATAATGGATGAATTTTTGGCTCGTCTTAAAATATTAGAATTCCATACTTTTTTACCGCTGACCCTATGCGACGCAACCTTATTTTATGTATATCAAGTTAAAAAATTTGTATGCTGTTGTCTGCTTGGTACCAGAAGATTCTGTAATCAATGTACTATTAAAATGTATAATGGATGAATTTTTGGCTCGTCTTTAAATATTAGAAATCGATACTTTTTTACCGCTGACCTCATGCGACGCAACCTTATTTTATGTATATCAAGTTAAAAAATTTGTACGCAGGTGTCTGTTTGGTACCAAATGGTTCTGTAATCAATGTACTATTAAAATGTATAATCGATGAATTTTTGGCTCGTCTTAAAATATTAGAAATCGATACTTTTTTACCGCTGACCCCATTCGACGCAACTTTATTTTATGTATATCAAGTTAAAAAATTTGTACGCTGGTGTCTGCATGGTATCAAAAGATTCTGTAATCAATGTACTATTAAAATGTATAATCGATGAATTTTTGGCTTGTCTTAAAATATTAGAAATCGATACTTTTTTACCGCTGACCCCATGCGACGCAACCTTATTTTATGTATATCAAGTTAAAAAATTTGTACGCTGGTGTCTGTTTGGTACCAAATGGTTCTGTAATCAATGTACTATTAAAATGTATAATCGATGAATTTTTGGCTCGTCTTAAAATATTAGAAATCCATACTTTTTTACCGCTGATCCTATGCGACGCAACCTTATTTTATGTATATCAAGTTAAAAAATTTGTACGCTGGTGTCTGTTTGGTACCAAATGATTCTGTAACCAATGTACTATTAAAATGTATAATCGATGAATTTTCGGCTCGTTTTTAAATATTTGAAATCGATACTTTTTTACCGCTGACCCCATTCGACGCAACTTTATTTTATGTATATCAAGTTAACAAATTTGTATGCTGGTGTCTGCATGGTATCAAATGATTGAGTAATCAATGTACTATTAAAATGTATAATCGATGAATTTTTGGCTCGTCTTTAAATATTTGAAATCGATACTTTTTTACCGCTGACCCCATTCGACGCAACATTATTTTATGTATATCAAGTTAAAAAATTTGTACGCTGGTGTCTGCATGCTATCAAAAGATTCTGTAATCAATGTATTATTAAAATGTATAATGGATGAATTTTTGGCTCGTCTTTAAATATTAGAAATCCATACTTTTTTACCGCTGACCCTACGCGACGCAACCTTATTTTATGTATATCAAGTTAAAAAATTTGTACGCTGGTGTCTGTTTGGTACCAAATGGTTCTGTGATCAATGTACTATTAAAATGTATAATCGATGAATTTTTGGCTCGTCTTAAAATATTAGAAATCGATACTTTTTTACCGCTGACCCTATGCGACGCATCCTTATTTTATGTTTATCGTATTAAAAAATTTGTACGCTGGTGTCTGCATGGTACCAAAAGATTCTGTAATCAATGTACTATTAAAATGTATAATCGATGAATTTTTGGCTCGTCTTTAAATATTAGAAATCGATACTTTTTTATCGCTGACCCTATGCGACGCAACCTTATTTTATGTATATCAAGTTAAAAAATTTGTACGCTGGTGTCTGTTTGGTACCAAATGGTTCTGTAATCAATGTACTATTAAAATGTATAATCGATGAATTTTTGGCTCGTCTTAAAATATTAGAAATCGATACTTTTTTACCGCTGACCCTATGCGACGCAACCTTATTTTATGTATATCAAGTTAAAAAATTTGTACGCTGGTGTCTGCAAGGTATCAAAAGATTCTGTAATCAATGTACTATTAAAATGTATAATCGATGAATTTTTGGCTCGTCTTAAAATATTAGAAATCGATACTTTTTTACCGCTGACCCCATTCGACGCAACTTTATTTGATGTATATCAAGTTACAAAATTTGTACGCTGGTGTCTGTTTGGTACCAAATGATTCTGTAATCAATGTACTATTAAAATGTATAATCGATGAATTTTTGGCTCGTCTTAAAATATTAGAAATCGATACTTTTTTACCGCTGATCCTATGCGACGCAACCTTATTTTATGTATATCAAGTTAAATAATTTGTACGCTGGTGTCTGTTTGGTACCAAATGATTGTGTAATCAATGTACTATTAAAATGTATAATCGATGAATTTTTGGCTCGTCTTTAAATATTTGAAATCGATACTTTTTTACCGCTGACCCCATTCGACGCATCCTTAATTTATGTATAGCAAATGAAAAAGTTTGTACGCTGTTGTCTGCTTGGTACCAAAAGATTCTGTAATCAATGTACTATTAAAATGTATAATGGATGAATTTTTGGCTCGTCTTTAAATATTAGAAATCGATACTTTTTTACCGCTGACCCCATGCGATGCAACCTTATTTTATGTATATCAAGTTAAAAAATTTGTACGCTGGTGTCTGTTTGGTACCAAATGGTTCTGTAATCAATGTACTATTAAAATGTATAATCGATGAATTTTTGGCTCGTCTCAAAATATTAGAATTCCATACTTTTTTACCGCTGACCCTATGCGACGCAACCTTATTTTATGTATATCAAGTTAAAAAATTTGTACGCTGGTGTCTGTTTGGTACCAAATGGTTCTGTGATCAATGTACTATTAAAATGTATAATCGATGAATTTTTGGCTCGTCTTAAAATATTAGAAATCGATACTTTTTTTACCGCTGACCCTATGCGACGCATCCTTATTTTATGTTTATCGTATTAAAAAATTTGTACGCTGGTGTCTGCATGGTACCAAAAGATTCTGTAATCAATGTACTATTAAAATGTATAATCGATGAATTTTTGGCTCGTCTTTAAATATTAGAAATCGATACTTTTTTACCGCTGACCCTATGCGACGCAACCTTATTTTATGTATATCAAGTTAAAAAATTTGTACGCTGGTGTCTGCTTGGTACCAAAAGATTCTATAATCAATGTATTATTAAAATGTATAATCGATGAATTTTTGGCTCGTCTTAAAATATTAGAAATCGATACTTTTTTACCGCTGACCCTATGCGACGCAACCTTATTTTATGTATATCAAGTTAAAAAATTTGTACGCTGTTTGGTACCAAATGATTCTGTAATCAATGTACTATTAAAATGTATAATCGATGAATTTTTGGCTCGTCTTAAAATATTAGAAATCGATACTTTTTTACCGCTGACCCTATGCGACGCAACCTTATTTTATGTATATCAAGTTAAATAATTTGTACGCTGGTGTCTGTTTGGTACCAAACGATTGTGTAATCAATGTACTATTAAAATGTATAATTGATGAATTTTTGGCTCGTCCTTAAATATTTGAAATCGATACTTTTTTACCGCTGACCCCATTCGACGCATCCTTAATTTATGTATAGCAAATGAAAAAGTTTGTACGCTGTTGTCTGCTTGGTACCAAAAGATTCTGTAATCAATGTACTATTAAAATGTATAATGGATGAATTTTTGGCTCGTCTTAAAATATTAGAATTCCATACTTTTTTACCGCTGACCCTATGCGACGCAACCTTATTTTATGTATATCAAGTTAAAAAATTTGTACGCTGGTGTCTGTTTGGTACCAAATGATTCTGTAATCAATGTACTATTAAAATGTATAATCGATGAATTTTTGGCTCGTCTTAAAATATTAGAAATCGATACTTTTTTACCGCTGACCCCATTCGACGCAACTTTATTTTATGTATATCAAGTTAAAAAATTTGTACGCTGGTGTCTGTTTGGTACCAAATGGTTCTGTAATCAATGTACTATTAAAATGTATAATCGATGAATTTTTGGCTCGTCTTAAAATATTAGAAATCCATACTTTTTTACCGCTGACCCTATGCGACGCAACCTTATTTTATGTATAGCAAGTTAAAAAATTTGTACGCTGGTGTCTTCATGGTACCAAATGATTGTGTAATCAATGTACTATTAAAATGTATAATCGATGAATTTTTGGCTCGTCTTTAAATATTTGAAATCGATACTTTTTTACCGCTGACCCCATTCGACGCAACTTTATTTTATGTATATCAAGTTAAAAAATTTGTAGGCTGGTGTCTGCATGGTATCAAAAGATTCTGTAATCAATGTATTATTAAAATGTATAATGGATGAATTTTTGGCTCGTCTTTAAATATTAGAAATCCATACTTTTTTACCGCTGATTCTATGCGACGCAACCTTATTTTATGTATATCAAGTTAAAAAATTTGTACGCTGGTGTCTGTTTGGTACCAAATGGTTCTGTGATCAATGTACTATTAAAATGTATAATCGATGAATTTTTGGCTCGTCTTAAAATATTAGAAATCGATACTTTTTTTACCGCTGACCCTATGCGACGCATCCTTATTTTATGTTTATCGTATTAAAAAATTTGTACGCTGGTGTCTGCATGGTACCAAAAGATTCTGTAATCAATGTACTATTAAAATGTATAATCGATGAATTTTTGGCTCGTCTTTAAATATTAGAAATCGATACTTTTTTACCGCTGACCCTATGCGACGCAACCTTATTTTATGTATATCAAGTTAAAAAATTTGTACGCTGGTGTCTGCTTGGTACCAAAAGATTCTATAATCAATGTATTATTAAAATGTATAATCGATGAATTTTTGGCTCGTCTTAAAATATTAGAAATTGATACATTTATGCCGCTGACCCTATGCGACGCATCCTTAATTTATGTATAGCAAATGAAAAAGTTTGTACGCTGTTGTCTGCTTGGTATCAAAAGATTCTATAATCAATGTATTATTAAAATGTATAATCGATGAATTTTTGGCTCGTCTTAAAATATTAGAAATCGATACTTTTTTACCGCTGACCCTATGCGACGCAACCTTATTTTATGTATATCAAGTTAAAAAATTTGTACGCTGGTGCCTGTTTGGTACCAAATGATTCTGTAATCAATGTACTATTAAAATGTATAATCGATGAATTTTTGGCTCGTCTTAAAATATTAGAAATCGATACTTTTTTACCGCTGACCCTATGCGACGCAACCTTATTTTATGTATATCAAGTTAAATAATTTGTACGCTGGTGTCTGTTTGGTACCAAATGATTGTGTAATCAATGTACTATTAAAATGTATAATCGATGAATTTTTGGCTCGTCTTTAAATATTTGAAATCGATACTTTTTTACCGCTGACCCCATTCGACGCATCCTTAATTTATGTATAGCAAATGAAAAAGTTTGTACGCTGTTGTCTGCTTGGTACCAAAAGATTCTGTAATCAATGTACTATTAAAATGTATAATGGATGAATTTTTGGCTCGTCTTTAAATATTAGAAATCGATACTTTTTTATCGCTGACCCCATTCGACGCAACTTTATTTTATGTATATCAAGTTAAAAAATTTGTACGCTGGTGTCTGTTTGGTACCAAATGATTCTGTAATCAATGTACTATTAAAATGTATAATCGATGAATTTTTGGCTCGTCTTAAAATATTAGAAATCCATACTTTTTTACCGCTGACCCTATGCGACGCAACCTTATTTTATGTATAGCAAGTTAAAAAATTTGTACGCTGGTGTCTGTTTGGTACCAAATGATTCTGTAATCAATGTACTATTAAAATGTATAATCGATGAATTTTTGGCTCGTCTTAAAATATTAGAAATCGATACTTTTTTACCGCTGACCCCATTCGACGCAACTTTATTTTATGTATATCAAGTTAAAAAATTTGTACGCTGGTGTCTGCATGGTACCAAATGGTTCTGTAATCAATGTACTATTAAAATGTATAATCGATGAATTTTTGGCTCGTCTTAAAATATTAGAAATCTATACTTTTTTACCGCTGACCCCATTCGACGCAACTTTATTTTATGTATATCAAGTTAAAAAATTTGTACGCTGGTGTCTGTTTGGTACCAAATGGTTCTGTAATCAATGTACTATTAAAATGTATAATCGATGAATTTTTGGCTCGTCTTAAAATATTAGAAATCGATACTTTTTTACCGCTGACCCTATGCGACGCATCCTTAATTTATGTATAGCAAATGAAAAAGTTTGTATGCTGTTGTCTGCTTGGTACCAAAAGATTCTGTAATCAATGTACTATTAAAATGTATAATGGATGAATTTTTGGCTCGTCTTTAAATATTAGAAATCGATACTTTTTTACCGCTGACCTCATGCGACGCAACCTTATTTTATGTATATCAAGTTAAAAAATTTGTACGCAGGTGTCTGTTTGGTACCAAATGGTTCTGTAATCAATGTACTATTAAAATGTATAATCGATGAATTTTTGGCTCGTCTTAAAATATTAGAAATCGATACTTTTTTACCGCTGACCCCATTCGACGCAACTTTATTTTATGTATATCAAGTTAAAAAATTTGTACGCTGGTGTCTGCATGGTATCAAAAGATTCTGTAATCAATGTACTATTAAAATGTATAATCGATGAATTTTTGGCTCGTCTTAAAATATTAGAAATCGATACTTTTTTACCGCTGACCCTATGCGACGCAACCTTATTTTATGTATATCAAGTTAAAAAATTTGTACGCTGGTGTCTGCATGGTATCAAAAGATTCTGTAATCAATGTACTATTAAAATGTATAATCGATGAATTTTTGGCTCGTCTTTAAATATTTGAAATCGATACTTTTTTACCGCTGACCCCATTCGACGCAACTTTATTTTATGTATATCAAGTTAAAAAATTTGTACGCTGGTGTCTGCATGGTACCAAATGATTGTGTAATTAATGTACTATTAAAATGTATAATCGATGAATTTTTGGCTCGTCTTTAAATATTTGAAATCGATACTTTTTTACCGCTGACCCCATTCGACGCAACTTTATTTTATGTATATCAAGTTAAAAAATTTGTACGCTGGTGTCTGTTTGGTACCAAATGGTTCTGTAATCAATGTACTATTAAAATGTATAATCGATGAATTTTTGGCTCGTCTTAAAATATTAGAAATCGATACTTTTTTACCGCTGACCCTATGCGACGCATCCTTAATTTATGTATAGCAAATGAAGAAGTTTGTACGCTGTTGTCTGCTTGGTATCAAAAGATTCAAAGGAAAACTCACAAAAGCGATAATTTAATTTGAAAGATTCGTTTCGCACATAGATCAAGTCCGTCGCAGTGATGCAAGATTTCACGCGCGACAACCACTTCGCGACAGCCATCTTGCAGTGGAGGGGGTAGGTCGGCAGCGCAGAGCGCACCGAAAAGATGAGAATCCTTGTCCTTCGAACATATGTAGAAGAGGACAGGTATATCTTTTGCCCTTTATTTTCTTTTGATAGAATAGAGCGAATTCGGAATACTGGCGATAGCGAGTAGGCGATGCGACCCAATATGCAAAAGGAAAATATAAAATATAAAAAATATATTTAATATTATAAAATAATATTAATAAAATTAATATATGTAGAATCGGAGGATCTATATTTTAAGACCTTTTTTTGACTTTTATTATTTCCAGATTTGTCGTTGTAGCTACATTTTGTTCTATTGTCTTTTAACATATGAACTCGTCAAAAAAAAAAAGAAAAGAGAGAACGCCAACTACTAAGGGAAATTTACGACGTCCGCGTTTTTCATGCCTGGCCGTCATACAGAGGACTGACCGTCATATGGAGAACGCGAAGGGTTCGGTCTAGCCTGCGTAGACAATGCATATAATTGTATACGTATATATTTATTTATATATATATATTTATTATATATTTATATACACAATTTTCTTACATGCTTATAAGCATGACGTCTTTTAAATAAAATGTATTATTAATAAGACGAGGGACCAGGTATGTCGGCAACATCAGCGTCTGCAGCATGTAGCTTTAAAATATTTTTTTATTTTTTTTACAGTAGTAGCATATAATTTGTCCGCCGACATAAGAAACAAATGTTTTTCATTAACTTGCATGTTTATAGCTGTTTCTCCCCTCGTCTTTAATGCAGATTTAAATACACAAATAGCATTAACAGAAGCCGACGAAAATTTATTACGTTTTTTTGTTTTTACATTATTTAAAAGAGAAAACATTCTCTCCGGATCGGCATTAGAATTTGGAAGCGATCTAATAGTATTTATAACATTTTTTAAATTAGGATATTTAGCATTATTATTGGTGTCTCGACGTTGTAAAATTTCTTTCCAAGCATTATCAAAATTTAATTTAGTGAGGCTTTGTTTTTCTTCCATTGTAAAATCTAATGCTAATGCAATCCATTCTTTTTTTAAAGCATCTTCATCAAAACCGCTAATAGTTTTAATGACGAAAGAAACGTTATTGAATGATGTTTCTCTATTATAAAATAAGCTTACAAATGGTTGAAAAACTATTAATTGTGATAAAAATGTGTCATTTATTGGTAATCTTTTACGAATTTCTTCTGCAGCAGTCACATAAAATGTTAAACAATTTTCTCGAATAATTTTAACAATGTCTACGTGACCTTCCAGTAGTAATTCGTTAAGATATTCCTCACATTCTGAACCCAAAGTAACTTCATTAAGATCTTTTTGATTCTCCTTTAGAGAGAATGCAATATTTTCAGAAAATGGTTGTAAATGCTCTTCTTTTAAAAAATTTTTGCAGATTTGGAAAAAAAATTTTTTGGATTTTGGTTGTAATAAATGAATTCTGGTTTCTAATGCTTGAAAAAATGCATTAAATGCATTAAAGAAATTTAAAGTATATTTTAAAAAAAGAAAATAACCTTTTTTTCTACGTTGTTCATCATAGACAGTAGATATTCTCCAGAATTTTTTTTTTCCCTTACAACCATTTCGGTAAGAAAATATTTAATTGTATCCCAAGATTCAAAAAGTCGTTCGACACATAAATAATGAGACAGCCAGCGTGTATCACATAATTTTAATATTTTGCGATTTGTTTTTTGGAAACATTCACAAAATTCTCTGAAAATTGCTGTACGTTTTGGGCTGCTGTTCAAATAATTAGAAATTTTTTTTATAAATTCATTGCAATACGCAGATATTTTATTACATGCAGTATGCGCTGCTAATGCAGCGGAGTGGCAAGGGCATGTTAAAGTTAGTAAACGTGGACATAGTTCTTCCAACTTTTTTTTGAACAATAAGTATTTCCCTATCATAACAGATGCGTTATCGCACGATAAGGCAACAATATTTGGAAATGGTATCTGCAGTTTCCACATTTCACATTTAAATGCCTGAAACAACTTTTCTGCGCTTGAATCTTTGGCATCAATATCGATTAATTTGACTAATTGCGAGCGAACATCTAATGTCTCCGAATCAACGTATCGGACAAAAAAGTCATCCATTTATTATTAGATATGTCTGATGTTTCGTCAATAAAAACTGATAACTTTGTATTTTGAATTTTATTGACGACACGATCCGTCTCAATCGGACACAAAACGTTTGTAATAATGCTTTTACATTTCGTTCGACTCATGCTCTTGCTTTTCAATACGTCAGGATCTTCTCCTATTTGTTGAAAAAATGTAAGAATCTCTGTTGCATTTTGACGAGAAATGTTTTTATCAGCAATTAATGCTGCATATCTGATTTCCGCGGATTTTTTCGCTCATTAAATGGCAAAAGAGATTTATTTTGCATATTTAAATCTTCTAAATTTGATTGATTTTTTTCTAGATATTTTTTATATATATTTATATGTGTTTTGGATTCTGCATGACGGTGGATTTGCGATAAACTACTAGCGATAGATTTATCGCAAATCAAACAAAAAAATAAACTTTCGTCATGTGGCACTTCACGCAACCAAAGTTTAAATTCTTCAATATCTAACCATTCTTTTTTAAATATTGATTTACGCGATTTTTTTATTGGTATCTCAACATTATCTTTACTATTATTATCAGATGATAATGTATTCTTTTTAATATTATTTTGATGATACGCAGAGTCAGCATGTCTTAATATGTATGTTGAATTGCACGAAAAAGTTTTACATATTGCATATACTGCTGTTACGTCCTGGCCTGCACGAAGGAAAGGTCGCTCGAAGGTCGTAACAGCGTTTTCCCGAAATCGGAGTGATTTCGGGTCGAACGGACTGTCTGGCCCTTTTGCAGATCAACGACTGGATAGTCGCTTTTACCTGGCTTATTTCGTCCGTTCGTCGGTCCTTTTCGATAAGGGAATTAAATCCCTTTTACGCGGGATAGGACCTTGTGCGATCTCGGGGGATATATGAAGGAACGCAGGGGTTTAAATAAGACTTTAAATTCGCGTAATGTAAATAATTATCATTTATTCAAAAAAAATAAAATCTTAATAATATTCGGAGAATTAGACATTTGAATTTGTGGACATGTATAAACAATTATATATGAGTGTGTGTGTAACGTTGATGTGCTATGAGGCGGTTGAGGATTCGCGTTGGCTTTTGATCGTCCCGTTTCAATCGGAGAGCGCGTTTCAATGCTCGACGGGCAGCGATTTCCACTACTTATTAAGTTTAGTCGCGATTCCGGGGATTTATTCACTTCCGTGATCGTAGAAGAATGAAAGTACGCACTGTTGGCTGTATATTATTTAGTGAGCGGGTTGGCAGCTATAGGTTGATCCTCAGGATCGATGGTTCCTTCGAGTGGTGTGGGCGAAGGTGTAGGTTGACTGGTAGCTGGTTGTTGAGCCCCGATGGTCACAATGTATGTTTAATGCGAGGATCCAGAAGTGTGTAACTGCCACGACGTAGGCGGAATTAATAGAGAGCGTTCTTGGAAGATTCGCTGCTTTTATACTATTCGTCTGCCCTTCCTATAGGGCAAAGGGCGTCTTCTTTT